>NC_052057.2:93535050-93806607 GCF_903992535.2 Arvicola amphibius
CCTTCTCAGCTTGGTCGATCACCTTCCTGGACCTGGGGGGAGTTGGGAGGACCTTGGTCTTAGCATAGAGTGGGGAACCCTGATGGCTCCTTGGCCTTGAGAGGGAGGGAGGGGAGGTATGGGTGGAGGGGAGGGGAGGGAAGGGGGAGAAGGAGGGGAGAGAAAGGGGAGAAGGAGGGGAGGGAGGGGGGAGGAGGAGGGAAGGAGATGGAAATTTTTAAATATAAAAAAAAAATAAACCATGAGAAAAAAAAAAATAAAATAAAAAATTAAAATTTTCAATTTAATTTTAGCTGAATTTATCACAATGTTAAATAAATTTGAACATTTGAGAAAAACAATGCAGAATAAGACGAGCACTTTTGTTCTTTAGAAAAGCAAGATAGGATTTCAAGAGAAACCAAAAAGCCTTTAAAAACAAAAAATCAAATTGCACATCCTCCTTTCAGTGAAACAGTCCAAATGAGAGAATCAAATCACTGTTGCTCTGATAGAAATGGCTCGGCGACACCCAGAGCAGATGAGTCACAAGCTTGTTTTTGTGTCAATTATCTCAGATCTGCCTTTTCAGGAACATTTTGGAAAGGAAAAATAATGTCCATGATAGCTTCATCTCATGTTCTGGGAAAATAGAGCAGAAAATTACCTAGCCCTAGTGCATTGGATGTAGAATGCCTAAATTATTCAAACAAACCGAAGCACCTAAGCTTGCACTGACTTTTGAATGATTCTCTTTGATATGAGATGCTTCTGTACAGTGGGGAACTTGGCTCTAATTTTCAGAATTCCATTTCTCGGAGTTTTCTACTATACAGTTGCCTGTGGTATCATACAATTATCAAAGCCCTAGTTGATTTCTTGACTACCAGAATGGAAAGACTTATAGCTTCTCTATTTAAGTGTGTTTACCTAGACAAACAGAGTCAGAGGCATTTGTTCATTCAATTATTGCAAAGCATGCACTGATTACTTTGTGTGGTGTTGTGATGATAAAGGAAACATCATAGCAGCTGCATTTGAGGGTGTCAAAACCTAGTAAGTCTGGACAAAAGGGAAGACAATTGTTATCTAGGTGTATGAAAAAGTTATTCATCTATACACCCTAAGACAGGTTGAATGCAGATCACTAAACACCCTGAAATCGGGATGAACCCATATATCTAAACACAGAAACATAGGTCCTAGCTCAAAGTGAATGAACATCCATTAAACCTTGGTGGAAATAATACTTGAATTGAATCTTAACAAGGGAAAGTTATGTCACCAGAGGATACATGGCAATGCCTGGGGATGCTGTTCATTGTCATAACTGGAAGTGGGATGCTGGCACCTAGTGAGGAAAGAAGAGGGATGTTGGGAAATTCAGGAAATGCATGAGGGGCTCCACAAGAAAGGATTATGTGACTCAAAACATCAAGGATACCAAACTGGAGAAACCTCTTTTTCAGGATGGAAATACAAACCAGGGACTTGAGGCTGAGGCAGGGAGCTTGTAGATTGAAAGCCAGCCCTGGTATGCATTGTTGAAAGCCTATCTCAGAAAAGAAACAAAGGAAGAGTGAGAGGGTTCATATATTTGAATATCCCAGAGACGTGTTCATTCACTGAGCAGGAATATTGAAAACTCCCTAGGTGTTCAGTGATGGTGTAGGTGTGAGGGACACTGAGCTACACTGGGGAAGCATCTCAAAACAGGAACCTGGAGCAGAAACCGTGGGGGAGGCTGCTTACCAGCTTGCTCTCGGGTTCATGCTTAGCTAGCTTTCTTATACAGCCAAGGTCTACCTGCCTCAAGATGGTGCTTTCCACGGAGGGCAGGGCATGGTTATAGGTCAATATGATCTGGACAATCCCTTGGTTGAGCCTCTCTTAGACGACACTAGGCTGTGTCAAGATGACAATTGAAGTTAACTAGGACAAGGACATATGAAATGTGTCATCAAACAATGTCAGTTTTAAGGAGAAAAACAGAAGTATGTATGGATGAGCAGTCACGTCAGAGAACCAAGGTTGCTGCTAATAAGAAAAAGTCATTTTTAACTTCCAAGTGATAGGGACTTAGAATTAATAGGGAGATATGTGGTGGGGGGGGGGACATTCCAGACAGATTTTATGGTCTGTGCCAATGCCCTGAGAAAGAAGAGGTCACAAACACATTTAAAGAATATCTAGAAAACCATTCTAGCTGGAGAGAAAAGGGGGCCTAAGGGAGAGTGGCAATGGCATGAAGGGTGGAAGGGAGGCTTGTTCACATGAATATTATATGTAACTGAGTTTTACTGTAAGTGAAATGGAAAGATTTTGAACAAAGTACAACATGATGGGAAGGTTTGGGGCTGAAAATGACTTACCTGTGAACCTGACTGATAAGTTTGCCAGAAAGGTTATTGAGAAGAAGCCACAGAAAATCTAGTACAATACTTACGTCGATGCATGCTGGTTTGGGACAGGTAATAGGATGGAGGGTGTTGGAATGTCAGAGGCTGGCCCTCTTTTAAAAGCAGAGGTGATTTTTAAAAACGTTTCTTGTTGCTATGGTAAGTACCTGACAGAAGTGACTTAAAGAGGGAAGTCTTTATTTGGGCTCATGGTTTAAAGGGACATGGTCCATCATGGTCAGAATGGCATAACAGCTGACTTGGTCCCCAACAGAGGCAGTTTGCAGTGTGACTTCCTCCCAGATAAAGAAGCAAAGATAGCCATGACTAGGAGCTAGGCGGAGTTAACCACCCCTAAAGCCGTATGGCTGCCAGTGAGTCCCATGTTCAAAAGGTTCCAAAACCTCTACAACAGAAACTACCAGTTGAGTTTGAAACTCAAGAGCTCCTCTGGGACATTCCACATTCCATCAACAGCAGAGTGGGAACGCAGATGGGGGCGTCACAAAAAAAGAGAGGGATTGGATATGATTTTTGAGGAAATTGTGATTATAGTCAGGTATAAATGCTCTCAGGTGGAAAACAAATCTCACCTGTAAGGAATAAAACAGACAAGCCTTTAGACTAGCATGTGAAAGGAAATGTTATGGGATAATGCTCTGTACACTGTAAAGATTTGTCACTCATATTACTTAAATAAAATCCTGATTGGCCAGTAGTCAGGCAAGAAGTATAAGTGGGGTGACCAGACTAAGAATTCTGAAATGAAGAAAGGCAGAGAGCCAGCCACCAGCCAGACAAACAGGAAGCAAGATGAGAATGGCCTCATTAATAAAAGGTACCAAGTCAAGTTTCTAAACATAGATAGGATTATGGGCTAAGGCATCTAATGGAATTGATTTCTACCAACAATAGTTTATTTCATGTCTACTTTAAAATAGTTTCTCAAAAACTCCTGTTGATTAACACTATTAGACACATGTTAAATTAAGTAATAAACATCCACTAAATATGAATATTATATCTAAGCAGGGTAATTAAGAAATATTAATTACTGAGACTAAATTTAACTTTATAACTCAAACACTTTTGTGAGGAAATGGGAACAAAACCCAGGGCCTTGTCCATATGTTAGGCAAGTTCTGCACCACTAAGCTATAGTCAGCCTCAGATTTTTGTATTTTTATGGTACAGAAGGGTACATACATTTGAATCTGTTCATATAACTGTTTTCTTTGCCACAATGAGAAACTATGTAACACTAGAACAAATACAATAATGAATTTATTAAAAATCAATAAGGACAAAGGGAAACAACTGTTGCATAGTATATAAGAAACATAGAATGTGCATGTATTAGGGAAAATGCATTTAATCTAAAATTAGATAACTGTAATAGAAAAAGAAAGACAAAAACAAGCTATACAGCCTGTGTGGGGGGAAACAGTACACAGCCTGTATGGATGGAGAAATGTAGTACACAGTCTGTGTGAATAGAGAAATGCAGTACACAGCCTGTATGATAGAGAAACATAGTACAACAGCCTGTTTGGATGGGGAAACATACTGCACAGCTGATACTATGGGGAAGGTTGCAAGGATTTATAGAGACCCATGTACTTCTCATGATCATGACTGACCACTTAGTATTAGAAAACCAAGTTGGTTACTTTCAAAAAAATTCAAAGACAACACAATAACATACAATATTCAGGTTCTCTGTGTATTTTCCATCTTTATGTGGATTTATTTTTACTCTATTTCTTTTATTTTTATTTTTTAATTTTTGTTTTTTTGGGACAGAGTTTCTCTGTGTGTCTTTGTATGTCCTGGAGCTCACTCTGTAGACCAAGCTGTCCTTGAATTCAGAGATCTGTCTACCTCTGCCTCCTAAGAGCTGGGATTAAAATCACATGCCACCATATCAGACTAATCTATTTGTTTTCTTAAAGGACTTTCACTATCTTTTTTTTCTCTTCCAAGTCTATGTATATTTTTAAACACACTGTAAATTGTTTAGAGATGTTTTTATCTGAATCTCTCTTGGTTGTATCTCTATTTTTTTCTGAGCACATAAATCTTAAATCTGCTACATGTTTTTGTTTATAATTAAAGCTGCAACTTTGGTGGCTGACTCTGCCCCATTCCTTAGCTTTTTGAGAATTTAGCTTCAAGATGAAGTTACTGGCAGGAGCAAGGTGTATTACCACAACTCTGTGGAGTTTCTAGGTCCATGCCACCACCAATAAGCCTGATGTGCCAGCTACTCATAAACACCATTTAAGTGTTTGGTGACAGATTATTTTAAAAGAGCTGTGAGTTTTTTGCAGCTAACACTGAGTCAGGAAGCCTCTCTTAAAGGAGCCATGCCTCTGCTCACCACCAGAAAACAGAACCTACAGGAGAAAAGACGGTTACCAACAAGCTGTGTGTGACTCTGTTCTTGTATGTCTAGAATCCTTTTTTATTTTAAGGTTTCTCAAGCCTTATGTGGAAATTCTTGCCAAACATTTATGCACCATTTATAGAAAGAAGTTTCTGTCATGTCTGGTCCCACAGCCATTGAGTCCCAATAAACACACAGAGACTTATATTAATTATAAACTAGTTGGCCTGTTAACTCAGGCTTATTACTAACTATCTCTTGCAACTTAAATTAACCAATAATTCTTGAATCCTTGTCTGTGTTTAGCCACATAGCTTGGTACCTTTCATCTTGCTTCCTCTGAGTCTGGCCAGTGACTGACTCTCTCCCTTTCTTATTCCCAGAATTCTCCCATTCTGGTTGCCCCACCTATACTTCCTGCCTGGCTACTAGTCAATGAGCATTTTATTAAACCAATATGAGTTGTAAATCTTTACAGTGTACAAGAACTTTATCCCATAGCAGAAACTCACCCTTTTCCATGAGTAATAGGGATCTGAACTCCAATCCTGACACTTTCAGAAAAGGTGCTCTAACCATTGAGTTCTCCCAGTCTTTGATTATTTGGTTAAATACTGAATATTCTCATTTTCAAAAAAAGATAAGATTTTTTTCTACAATTATGTGACCTCCTACATTTACTTTTGAAGTCTGTTTTTGCTTTATTTAATTGTGTTTCAGTGAATTGAAGTCTTTGTTTTTTTTTATTCCATGTTCTGATTTCATGAAGTACTGAAATCTTCAGGCAACATTTGATATTTTTCCTTCTAAAATCCCAACTGTAAATAAATTGTTTGCTTGTTTCTTTGTTTTTGGTGAGGATGTTTGTGGTGATCATGATAGTGATACTAGGAATTTAATCCAGGTCCACACACATGCTAGACAAACATGCCATCACTGAAGTCCTGGTCATCTGTTTATATTGATTATTATTATTATTATTATTATTATTATTATTTGACTATTTGATTTGAGACAATAGCTAAGTTACCTAGGCAGACACTGAGCTCACTTCTTAGTCCAGACAGACCTTGAATGTGTGATCCTCTTGCCTCAGATCTCCTAAATGGTATCATTTACACTTAAAATTGACTCATTTCCCAAAGGGCCCCTGGAAACTCACAAAAGAATTTTTACCATGTAAACACAGGATTCAAAAGATAATTGGATTTTGCTGAGAAGCTGAACTTCATGAGAAGTGTTGTTAAACAGAAAAGATTCTCAAACTTTCCTTTGTGGTATTTGTGGGGTAAAAAGTCACTATAAATAATCAGAAACTGAATCATATGTATGGAAAATGTCAGCCCCCTCTCTGGCCATCGTATGATCTGAGGCCAAGCCTGACATTAGGCTAGAGAAGGGCTTTGAGTTTTCATCCTTACCAGGCTTTTTGCTTATTTGTTCATTTTTATGATGTTGTATACCAAAGATATAACTAAATATGCTGTTCAATCCATTCTTTTTGTTTTGATATTTCATTATCTATTTAACTTTATGTTGATTTTAGTATGCATCGACATAGTTTTGTCTTGCCATAATTCTCTCAAAGTGCTAGTAGCCAACATCTTCCAAAGTACTATGGACAGACACCCATGGATGATTCTGCTGTGTTGTGGGAAGCAAACTTCTTGTAGTATTGCTTAGAAAGCTCTGAGACCACAGTACTGGGCTGTCAGTGTGTCCAGGCTTCTAGAAATTTGAAGGAGAAGCAGATAAATTCATGAGATAACTGATTTCTTAAGACTGATTGAAATAAGAAAAATTAGTTAAGGATTTGTTTGGCTTGTTGGTGCCTTGGTTTGTTGTTTGCCTTTTTGGAAATTGAGCATAGGTCCAGTCCTTGTGAAGCAATCTCCCTACCAATGAGCATTCTACTCTAGCCCTCTACATACTGTTTAATCTGAGAAAGATGACCCATGAACTGGTTAGACCGGTCTTCAACTCACTCTGAGGCCCAAGGAGGCCTTGAATTTACAGTCCCTTGGGCTTAGCCTCCCTAAGAAACTAAAATGACAGGCCTTCACCACAATACTTGGCTTATGGCTATGGTTTTATCTGGGATACTCTTGATGTTGATAAGTACTGTTTTCTTGATACAAGTAATTTGTATTTTCTCTTAGGCTATCTATGTTTATTAAAATTAGGTAGATTATAATTCTGAATCATAAATAAAACATTTATCTTTTACTTTTCGCTAATCCTTCAGTGATAGAAACTCTAAAATACTGAATTTTCATGGCAATGTAATTATTTGCATAGGTTCAATAAGAATCTGTCCTTCTTGTGACAGAATAATTAGAAATATTGACTCTTCCCAGAACATCACAGTTGAGGATGACAAGCACAAATCAGACAAATCTAGAAACTTGAGTCAATGTTCTGGGACCGATGCTTACAAGGCTTTCTTGTACAAAACAACAACGTCACTTTTTGGCAGCCCCAAGAACTTTAAGATAGGTCCAGAGCCGGAAGATGAGAAGGATTCATCCAAACATGCAAGTTCTGTGGGTGAAATCTGATGGCAAAGGTCTCAGCTCTTTTCCCAATTTCAATGGGTTTTTAAAGACGACTCTTAAACCCTTCCTTCTACAAGTTCCCATGACGACACATGTCAATAACCTCAGCACTGAGGGTAAGTTCGAGGTCAGCCTGGGCTTCACAGGGAGACCTTACCTTGAAGAAAAGAAAAGAAAAACAATTTGAAAGGTATTTATTAGTCTCCCTTTTTCTAACAGACAAAGATTTTACTAGTTTACTTTGTGATATGAATAATCTTACCTTGATTATCAATGATCAAAAGTAGGGTGACTATACATGGTCGTTGTTTAAAAAGGAAACACAATCTCTTTGGATTAACTTTTAAGGAAGGGATCACGGTGTGCCTCCATTCTCTGCCAGAAAAGTTCTAATAGTAAGACCGTCGAGATAGTTAGAATGCATTCTCTATAGCCAGGACCAGAGACACCATGAAGATCCCATTGTTTGTACCAGCTATTGGAGTCCTGCAGTCTTCATTCCTGATTTTACAAGCTGCTGATTATGAGGAAAAGGTCCATCCCAAGTGACCTTCACCTTCTAGTACCTGACTAGCTACAGTGCAGTGGGGCATGGATCAGTGCGGGATGCTTGGTTAGCATGCAGAAGGCTCTGGGCTCAGTTTCTCACACTTAATTCTCTCTCCTCTGTCCTCTCTCTCCTCTCTCCTGTTTCCTTTCTCCTCTCTCCTTTCTCTCTCTCTCTCTCTCTCTCTCTCTCTCTCTCTCTCTCTCTCTCTCTCTCTCTCTCTCTCTCTCTCTCTCTCTCTCTCTCTCCTCTCCCTCTCCTTCTCCCCTCTCCTTCTCTTTCTCTCTGTCTCTCCTTGTCAATAGATGTACAGCATAAACACCCTAAAGAGATCTGCTTCCTGCATACACCATCTGGTAGTCAGCAGCCCAGAGCACAGTGCCGCTGAAGAGATCCACAGACTACAAGTGTGCGGGCTGAGCAGAAGAGCTCAGTGAAATGCAGACCATGCATTTTCACGGCCCTTCCCAATATTAAAACTCCCTTAAGGCCCAGTTCCACTTCAGGTACCCAGGCTAACATCTCTACCCAGAGACTCATCCGAAGGCCTTTTCCCTAAGCCACTGTCTGCCCCCTTTCTCTTCTAAGTCATGTATTGTTGTGTGCTAATAACCTACAACCTACATTCATAAAACATTTCCAGTAGATGCAATCTTCGGAGGGAAGTATCATTTTCTAAAATTAACTCTCTCCCTTTATTAATACTTGTTCTCTCGTACTGGGAAATGAGAACAGCGAGTGCCCTTTTCATTGGTCTCATTCATCTGTTAAGTATCTAGGGGCCTGCTCTTGAATCGATACTTGCAATCTCTCGGAATTAAATTGCCCTCTGTTAGGGAGCCAGGGGAAACGTCTTCCAGTGATGAAACGCTCTGTGTTGATCTCCGTTTTCTTCCTTGTTCTATTGTTTGGAAATGAATACATGTTTTTGACGAATTTAAATATCACCTGCAAGTGTTTATTTAGCATCTTCCTCGGGGTGTGGTAGGTCAGGAGTTGAGATCAGAGTGTCCCCTATTTACAAAGCCAGTACTGCTTCTGAAGGTGTTTTTTTTTTTTTCTTAATTGATTTATCCAGCTGTGCAGGAAGCTCTATTTAAATAACAACCATGGCAGCATTGGATTGAGAGAATAATTTGCCTTCTCCAAACTCAGATTTCACTTACCTGGATAAAGGTTCCCCAGCAGCTGTCACACTCCTCATGACCCTCCCCCACCTCACAAGATGGCTGCTTGGTTTCCACCACCAAAGGAAACTTGGGAGATAGTGCTGCACTTATGGATTTGACACTTTGTACTGTTTGGGCAGAGAAAAAAAAGAAGAATTTGTGAAGCTTAACTTCACGCATCCAGTTAGAGCCATTTGTCTGGGCCACCATGCTGTTAGACTGAAACCAGATGACTGGTTGCCCAGCACTCAGCTTCTTCCCTTGTCCTTTGTCACTTTTTGCCTTTGTAGTGAATCAAGACATTTAAGTATTTATCTAATTTTTCACTGCGTCGTAGTTTTATTGGGTTAACTGGAGCCGGGTTGGTTAACTCTGAATGAACACCTGAGTGACTTTTCTCAGAACCTCCCTAAGAAAACCACATCTATCAGTCATATTAACAGAGAGAGCCAGGGAAAGATTCCACACAGAGACAGCCCCAGACCGTTGAGGACAACGCTAATCAAGAATGACTGAGGTCAGCAATCAAGTTTGAATTCTATTATGGTGATATAAACACTCCGACCAAAGGCAACTCAAGGACAGAAAGGATGTGCTTACTTTCCACTTCTAGATCATAGCCTATCTTTGAGGGAAGTCATGTTAGGAATTCAAAGCAAGAATTTGGAGCAGAAACCATGAAGGAAGACTGCTTGCTAGCTCACTTGAAGGCTCATTCATAGCTACTTTTCTAATACAGCCCAGGACTACGTACGTGACCAGGGAAAGGTGCTATCCCCCATTTCAGTTAAGGATCAATATCTGTGGTGTTTAGAAAGAAAATGGCCCCCAAACGGAGTAGCACTATTAGGAGATGTGGCCTTATTAGAGTAATGTGACCTTGTTAGAGGAAGCATGTCACTGTGGAAGCGAGCTTTGACGTCTCAAAGCTCAAGTTGCTCAAGTTGTGCCCAGTGTCCCAGACCACTTCCTGTTGCTTATGAGTCAAGATGTAGGGCTCTGAGCTCCTTCTCAAGCACCACATCTGCCTGCATGCCACCATGTTGCACCATGATGAACTAAACCTCTGAAAATATAAGCCACCAATTATGTTTTTCCTTTATAAAAACTGCCACGTTCCCATTTTTTGTCCGGCAATCTTGTCTACTTCCAGTATCCAGGAGGATAACTATATGTTTTTCTTTTGGTTCACCTTCTTATATAGCTTCTCTAGGATTTTTTACGAATTATAGGCTCGATGTCCTTTATTTATGGCTAGAACCCAATTATGAGTGAGTACATCCCATGTTCATCTTTTTGGGCCTGGGTTACCTCACTCACGATGGTGTTTTCTATTTCCCTCCATTTGCATGCAAAATTCAAGATGTCATTGTTTTTTACCGCCGAGCTCCCAAGGTCCCAATGAGGAGCAAAAGGAGGGAGATCATGAGCAAGGAAGTCAGGACCGTGAGGAGTGCGTTTACCCATTGAGACGGTGGGACAGATCTAACGGGAGACCACCAAGTCCAGTTGGAATGGGACTTATGGAACAGAGGACCAAACCGGGCTCTCTGAATGTGGCTGACGGTGGAGGAGGACTGAGAAACCAAGGACAACAGCAATGAACGTGAACTCTACAGCATGGACGGGCTCACTGTGAGCCTTGTCAGTTTGGTTGCTCACCTTCCTGGACTTAGGGGGAGTTGGGAGGACCTTGGTCTTAACATAGTGAAGGGAACCCTGATGGCTCTTTGTCTTGGAGAGGGGTGGAGTGGGGGTATGGGTGGAAGGGAGGGGAGGGAAGGGGGAGGAAGAGGGAAGGAGATGGAAATCTTTAATAAAAAAAAAAATGAGGAAAAAAAAGACAAAAAAAAAAAAAACTGCCACGGTCTCTTCTCAGTAGTAGAAACCCTAACAAAATGGTATCCTACAAATAAGCTGACCAATCTGATGTAGGCAATTGACCAGTTAAGATTCTCTTCTCTGATGGCTCTAGATTGTGTCAGGTAGATGGTTAGCGCTAACTATGACAACCAGTGATGATCATCTGCCCCATGTTCATTCCTGTTTCCAACTCAGGACCAGGTAGGAAAAGGTTAATTTGTTCTCCAAAGCAATCACCAAAGCTCAGTGCTGATCAGCCTACCCCGAGCTTTCTCATGCTGTCAACCTAGCTCAGCACTGACCAGAAACTCCCTCCAATTCCACTGTGAAACTTGCTACCCACAATTTGGATGATCATAGAGAATTCCCTGGGAAGAGCAGCATTTCAGTAAGTGACATCTAGGTTCCCCAGGTGGTCTTTGTTATTTCTACTTTATCTAAGTGCCAATAGAGGGACACTGACTTTTACCTTACTAGTTGTGACTGCAAGAAATAATGATGAACCAAAGAGCATTGGTTAAAACGAGAAGCCTGTACAAGGGACTTTTCTCCTAGATCTGAGTACCCTTTGGTTCACAGGCATGCACATAACCTCATTCTGTTATAAAGTTTGTGAATGAATGAATCACAATGGAATCGGGGTTCCTTACTAAGGCTCTACTCTGGATTCAGCCATGTAATTTCTAAAGCATACATTAGCAATTAAAGATAGGGTTCAAGAATGCCAGAAATCCTCAAGACCCTTTTAGAAGCTCTGCTGTTTCAAAACTAATTTGCTAAGAAGTTTATATATTGGCATATGTATTCATGATGTAAATCCATAAAGGCTGAGGGCTAGCATGCACCAGTCAAGACAGTGGCACCAAGAAGAGGCACCAAGGTAAACATGTACCAACTGCGGTTGTCCTTTGGGAGGAGTGGGGAGCCAATGATGGGATCAAGCACAGATCCCTGAGTTACCAGCCCATCCCTTCATTCTCTGTAGACATGGACTAGCAGAGGTGAAAAGGAAAGAAGAAAAAGATTCCCCTAAAGATGTGCTTAATGATGGAGCAAAATTAATTTTAAGAAATTTTATTTAAACTGCGTAGATTTTTAATCAAGCCTTGAGTGAATGCATTGTAAGATTTGATACAGAAATGAAAGTGCCCAGCTAGGGCCTGCTGACAACAAGCCCGTTGGCAAGGACTGGTGTGTCTGAACTGCAGGCCAAACAGCCTGCTTTTCTGCAGGACACAGGTTTGATTTGGAAGAAGGTAGCTGACAAATTGTTTTCCGACAGGGATATTTGACAGATAATCGTCTTGAGGATGAACACAGTAAAGCTGTCACTTCCAGAAAACAACCAGCAAAATCTGTAACCGCTGAAAACATTTGAGCGTTCAAAAAAAAAGAATTAGAATTTCGAAAACTTCCATCTATCACCATGGGTTTGATAGCTTTTCAATATATAAAGACTTCTCAGATCTGAAGGGTAGTGATGGAGGGGGGGCGATTTTTAAGTGCCCTGTAATTAAATGTCAATTCTTAGAAGGGCTGATAACTCACTAGATCATGTGTGAGTGGAAAACTCACAGAGCGAAATGGATTTTAATGTTATAAAGTGGAAAATGTTCACTAATAGGGCTTAAGATTCTAGTTTACAGGCCTGGAGAGATGGCCCAGTAGTTGAGCGTGTGCTGCTCTTATAGAGGATCTGAATTTGGTTTCTAACACCCATGTCAGGCGGTTGACACTCTCTGTAACTCCAACTCCTTGGGATCTAATGCCTTCTAGACTCTGCAGGCACCTGCTTTCATACATGAATATGCAGATATGCGTGTATACACATGATTTAAAACAAATTTTTAAGAACGTATTTTTTAATGATCCTAGATTACAACTAATCTTTTATAAACTGTGTTGATATCAACTCACAGGATTTCCACTTTTCCAGCAATCTATGGATAGGAAACTGTACCCTCCTTGTGTGTGTCAAACAAACCAGCTCACAGCATTAGTTCAAGTGTTGACATAAAAAAATAACCCAGATGTCTTCAGATTTTAAAAAAAAAGTTGAAATGTTGCCACTCTTTAAAGCTTCTTTGAAAAAAACAGTCATTTTATTTTAAAAAATAACTTTTATGTTAACATACATATTCTTATTTTAATAATTCGTAAATATAAAAACACCTATTTTAGCCGGGCGGTGGTGGCGCACGCCTTTAATCCCAGCACGCGGGAGGCAGAGGCAGGCGGATCTCTGTGAGTTCGAGACCAGCCTGGTCTACAAGAGCTAGTTCCAGGACAGGCTCCAAAGCCACAGAGAAACCCTGTCTCGAAAAACCAAAAAAAAAAAAAAAAAAAAAAAAAACAAAAAAAAAAAAAAACGCCTATTTTAATTTCTAATACAGAAAATACCTATAGATATAATCAATGTATATGTGTGACATATATGTTTGTGTGTGTGTATGTGTGTGTGTCTTAGTCACTGTTGTATTGCTTTGAAGAGACACCATGACCAGACAACTCATAAAAAAAGCATTTACTTGGGGACTTGCTTACAGTTTCAGACTCGTAGTCCATTATCTTTATGAGGGAAATCATGGCAGCATGCATGGTGCTGGTAGCTGGTAGGTACATCATAGTCCACTGACAGAAAGAAAGAAACTCTGGGCGTGACATAAGATGTTGAAACTTCAAAGTCCACCCCCAGTGAAGACCACACCTTCTAAATCCTTCCCAAACAGTCAAACAGTTTTATCAAATGGGTATCAAGCATTCAAATGTATCAGTCCATTGGGGTCATTCTCATTCAAATTACCAAATACATACACACACACACATACACACACACACACACACACACACACACACACACATATATGGAGGTGAAAATTTACCTTAGTAAATTAGTATTAATTTACTTAGTATTCAGAAACTGATAGCATTGACCTTGGCCATAGTTTAAATCCCCAGCACCACATAAATAGATGATGGATGGATAGATAGATAGATAGATAGATAGATAGATAGATAGATAGATAGATAGATAGATAGATAGATAATTTATCTTAGGACCTAAATAAATTTTGAGTAAAAAAGTGTCTGAAACAAACAAATAAAAACTGGTTTATCTGATATTTTAGATTTCCCAACATATTTTATCTTCACCCGCTCTTGAAACATATACTAATGAACTTCCTGATCTTCAGAGAGGATCCTTACCTTACAGAAGGTGTAGGAAGCTAAAACAATGTCTGTACTTCGATAAACAAAACAGGAAAAAAAAAGAGATGTTGATTGAAAGATTAATGAGCAAGGAGCTGAAGTCTCCAAGACACCTGTTTGTGTGGTCAGTTCTTTTCAATTTTGACAAGCTCTTAAATTCAACTGGGGAAACCAATTATCAATCCACCATCGTGCTTGCCTTAGCAAAGGATCCAGCACATCTGCCTGAGACATTCTTTTCTGAATTGGTGGAAGACTGGAGTGTGTAAATGCCGGTTAACCAGATTCATCACTCTCAGATTTCTATGATTACAGTACCATATTGACCTTCCCGAGTAAATACCTAGACAGAGAAGGGACGCTGTCGGAGCTCGTGTTGAGTGCCTGCCTTCAGCATGGTACTGCAAGCATGACAGGTCACTGACTCCTGTGTCAGAGCCCGTAAGGTAAGGTCTCCTTATGTTTAAGGTGAAACCAAGGATTAGGAAGGCATAAAGAGGTCTGTAACCTGCACCAGAGAGGAAGAAGAAAGAGAACAAAGTGGGCCCTTGCTTCAGAGACAAAGTCTGATGAGACCAATCCCTGAGACTAAGAGGTCCAACTGCTCGGCTATCAGCACGGGGATAATTAGAGCCTATTTCCAAGCTAAAATAAAGTCCAGCATCCAGGTGGGGCTGCTTTGTGGGCACATGCATAAGTCATAAAGATCTGGGATAGAAGTCTCCAGGCATGGGAAGCAATGAGGCATGGAGACGACGATTCAGGCAAGACCTGAGAATGAGAGCCGCTATCTGGAAATGAAGATGTTGCCTTTAAGGAAGATTAACATTCTAGTGTGCTTACCTCTCCACTCCCACTCAATATGAATTTTTAATATGTGAAATTTGCATAATTCCTAAGTCTAGATTTTTGTCTTTTCACAATATCTAACGAAATATTGTAAGAGAAACTAAAATGCCATTCAGTTAGATTGCACATTCTTTAAATTTTTACCTTAGTGAAAAGTCACATGCTTTTCCTAATTTGATATCTCTTAGAATCTTTCTATATTTGTTTAGTATCACATTTGTTTATTTTGTGGGGAGATACTAAACACAAGAATGGATGGCTTCTCTTATTAAAGGAACGGTTGTACTTTTTCCCTCTATTTCTGAACAAAAATATAGATCTTCACGTGATTTCAGGACATTCTGTCCTGCTTAGAGAAACTAACTTCCTCCGGTTGCTCCTCATGCTATATTACCTTATACCACACGATTCCACAGGAAAACTGGGTGTGCCGAGGCCTCTGCCAGCCTTCTCACCTTGGGCCACAAAACTCCAGAGTACAATTATTAGGAAGACAAAACAGAAACTATGTTGGATTGATGTTAATATCCTGTTATACTTCACTTGCAGGCTATATGTTTGATACGAGATATTTCATGAACTACTAGATGAAATTAGCTTGTTTGTAGGGAAAGGAGCTAGTTAAGAGGAGACTGGTGGAGCTGAAATTGGGACAGTAGGATTGAGGCAGCGCTGTCTGCAACTTTTCCGCCAAAGATGTCCCTGGAAGTCCTTGCTTTGTTCTGCATTGCCCAGCTTCGGTAACACACACACAAGCACGCATACCCCATCTCATCCTTTTTACTTTCTTCAGCACTAAGGCTACTTACTGGGTTTCTTCTCAGTTATTCCTGCCCCTCTGCTGTAAGGAACGCCTACTCAGGAAGCATCTCCTTGTCGGAGGAAACCTCATCTCCCGTGGAGAGGTCCAGTCCCTCGGACTGAGAGACTTCTGTTAGCAGGAGCACTCTTGGATAACTGGTGACCTTGAGATGAAGCCTAATTTGGGCTAGCCCAAGTTCAGGAAGCCCAGGCTATGGTCTGTTCCTCCAAGCCTTCTGCCCTACAGAATCCTGCAGCTTCCCAATCAAGCACTACCTGTGCTTTCCAGATACCTGTGATGGGCCAAACTTGCATCTTTCCGAAGCATTTTGTGGTTGGCACAAAACCAGGTCATATTCTCAAAAAAATTAAGAGGAGAAAGGTCTTTTAATTTTTTTTAGAAAATATTTAAAAAATAAATATTAAAAACTAAAAAGTGTGTTTGCTTTTGTTGATCTTTCCCCCTCCTTCCTTCACCTTACTCCCTCCTCCCTTCTCCCTCCTCCTCTTTCTTTGTTGTGTGTGACTGCAGGTATGCTGTACTGTGTAGGTCAGAGGACAACTTTCCTGAGTCCAGTCTCACCTTGATCTTGCTAAGGCTGAGGTGGGTCTCTGTTGACAGAGGTTTTCCTGACGCCCTGTCCCACAGCCATTCAGTCCCAAAGAAACACACAGAAGCCTACATTCATTATAAACTGGTTGGCCTGTTAGCTCTGGCTCCTTATTAACTATTATTAACATCTTCCATTAACCCATAATTCTTGACTGTGTTAGCCAAGTGGTTTGGTACCTTTTATCAGTAAGGCTTTCTCATCTTGTGTCCTCTGTGTCTGGGTGATGACTGCAGACTGACCCTTTCCTCTTCCCAGAATTTACACGTGTGTAAAGCTGTCATGCAACTCATCATTTTGCACAATTAATCTACATCACTAATACTATCAAGACCAGAAGGTCCAACTCCCACTTCTCCTGAATGTCTTAGACCCAGGAGAGAAGCATGAAGCAGCCAAGTAGCATTGATTCTGACCCCAACAGAATAATTAAATATATAACCTTTATACCTGAAATATGTCCTCTTGGACAGTGCCTCTTCAGTCAGCTACTGGTTTTGATACACTTAGTATTTCAAAATGATCTGTTTAATATCTTAGCAATTTTATATCCAAACCTTGCTCCCCAGAGTGAGTGCTCACATAAGACGTGCAAAGTTAAGGCTCCAGATCATCTTTCCAGGAATTTCATAACTTAGCAATGTGGCAGACCCAGGGAAACGGGCAATGTAGCAAGAGCAGGATAAATAACCCCTAGACAGTAAACCAAGATGCTCATTATGCTTAGCTTTTAGAAGCTGATAGATGATAGGAGAGACATGAAAGGGACAGAAAAGACTTTTTGTGTAAATTGCTTGAGACCCAGTGAACAGCCAAATCCTGTTCAGGACAGTCATGGAAATCCTTTCTTCGGGCATTGGACAAGAACATTAAAGGTCCCTCCAGTATTTCTTTCTGGCTCCCCAGGCCTAATTGCAAAGAAAGTGCCAGTCTCCATCATTACATTCTGCTCAGAATACTTTCCACACGGCAGCCTCCATCCCTGCATAGAATGGAGACATTATTTCAGGGGACATACGCCCAGATCATCTCTTTTTGTTATGTGTTCTCTATTATCCTCTGTTCTAAGTCCCAAGCACTTTTTCATTTTCCCGTTGCATTGGCTCAACCTGAATTTCAAAATATTCTTTAAAAAAAAGTTTAAAGCCCATTCCATTTTTCATATATGCAAATGAAGCTCACCCTGGCTTTTTAGAATCCCAGCATCACTCCCTTTCAGCCACTAATGTCTTGTCACGAGGCTATAGCTGGACTCAGCATTATCATCTCGGTTCCTTTGGTATTCAGCACACAGATTATTTCCATTTAATGACAAGTTTTAGTCCTGAATTTTAATGGGACATATTTTAACTTTTAATTGCTTTGAAAAATGAGAGGTTCTTTTTTTAAGGAATCCACACATAGTTGGCACAATCATAAATATTTTAAAGAGGAAAACCTCAAACTGGTAACGCATAAAGGACTTGTCAGTTAAAGCAAATGGGAGCGTGCAGTTCCAGGATTCAGTTTGCATTTTTTTTCACATCTGATTGGGGCAATTAGTATGTTAAACTCCAGGTGACATCAAAGGCAAAGGATATGGTAAACTTGTCTCTTAAATTATTAATTGACTAAAATGATGTAATTATGAATTCTCTATTTTCTCTTAGTACAGAAACATACTTCCTGTATGTCACACTGTTTTCCTTTGGTCACAGAACGCTGAGGGCTTTCCCTCGTTGATACTGCATCGCCAGAATCCCTGAAGCTCTTGCAGCAGAGCCCCAGCACTTACCAGATGTCACATGCCACTCTGAGCCGTGAAAGAAGGCAAGTGAAAAGGATGTCTCCATGTGAGAAGTAAGAGATGAGGGCTCACCCATCGGGTGACGTCAACTCGATCTTCCTTTCTCTTCTGCATCCGTTTCCGCTGGCAAAGGTTTGGTGATGAGGCCAATAAAGGTGGGGTGAGCGGGGTGATTGGAGGAAGAGAAACAAAAGCCTTGCATTCAAAGAGTCACTTTCTCTCCCCTGAGTGGGTGCCACTGAGCTTGGGAATTTTTTTTTCTGCAAACCCACGTTGCTTCCAAGAATCTCCCATGGAAGACAGAGGCGCTTCCCTGTAGGGGAGCAGACAAAATATCACATTTACTAAATCCCACCTTCAAGTGACTTAAGTTTGTAATTTCCATCTATCTTTATAATTTTTCATCTACTTTTAATGTCTAATAAAAAGACTTTGCACACATGAAAGAGTTCTGGTTGTCATAACAAATGCTGATACCTGTCTTCTGCGAGTATTAATGTCTTTTTTTTAAGTTTTTTAAATAACTAAAAGATCACAGATGCAACTCAAGTTTCTACTGAAAATGACTCAGAAGCAACTATTTAGACAATGTCTGAGTATATTGTCTCCATGTTTCTCATATTTAATTCCTTATGTTTTCATGAGTGTATTGTGTTGAGTTTATCAAGCTCCCATGAATGGTATCATAGGCATCATGCTACAACTTAATTTCATTCTCAGTATGATGCTTCTGAATGCTACCTGCATTGTTTCATAGTGATCTCAATAACTTTTTATCAGTCATTTTTGACGACTTGACAGTATTCCCTTGTCTACCTGTGACAGTCTGTCTTTTCGCCTAATTGATAACTATTTAACTTTTTAGTTGATCACCTGTGCTAGTTGTGATTTTGATACATTGACCCACTTCAGACTCCCCCTTACTTTATCCCTATTAATAGCAGCTATATTTCAGTTCCATCTTTCCCTATTTAACTCCCAGATCCATTGTTACTGTTATTATTTATACTTCTGCTTAGCCCTTTTAATGTAAATGTTTCCTTTCCCCCTCATAGCCTGCTTATCTCTCCCCCCTGGTCATCTCTGGTTCTATTTCACACCTTCAAGTCTTTTCTCAGTAGCCTTGTGGTGACTGACTCCAGGATTCCCATGGAGGGGGAGACTTGTGGATGCCCAAGACCCTTAAATGAGACAGCTCACTTGCATATAACTCATGCTCACCCCTTTAGGTACCAGGGTTGACTATGTTTATTTCAGTCTTCTCTCCATAGTTCACCATTAGAAATATTCTTAAGCTATTATACCTCCACTTATACCCTGAATGGACTTTCTCGGAGTGATTTTTCCACAAGACCTCAAGAACTTGATACTTGTGACAGAAAGGTCAGTTTCCATGGGGATCTCTCTCTCTCTCTCTCTCTCTCTCTCTCTCTCTCTCTCTCTGTCTGTCTCTCTGTGTGTGTGTCTCTCTCTGTCTCTCTCTCTGTCCCTCTGTGTGTGTGTGTCTCTCTGTCTCTCTCTGTCTCTCTCTGTCTCTCTCTGTCTCTTTCTCTGTCTCTCTCTCTGTCTCTCTGTCTCTGTGTGTGTGTCTCTCTCTGTCTCTCTGTACGTGTGTGTCTCTCTCTGTCTCTGTCTCTGTGTGTGTGTCTCTCTCTGTGTCTCTCTGTCTCTTTGTCTCTCTGTCTCTCTCTCTCTCTTTCTCTCTCTCTCTCTCTCCCATAAGAAACAATCCTGTGGATAAGTTCTATTTTTACCTTCTGAGTCTTTGACACCTTTGGTTGTTCTGAGCTCCTGGTGACTGGACATGAAGCTTCCGTCTCTTAGCTTTGACAATGACACTAAGTTACTGCTTCCTGTTCAGTGTCTCCCCCACATTTCTGTGTTTGGGTGGTAGAAGGCTGTTTTCTCCCCTTCCACTTTACCATAACTGTTCCCGTGCCTTAGAATTGAGCTCTCAAAGCCCTGCAGCCAATCCCATGCTACAGAACATTCCCGTCGTTCTAGAGTGAGAGGGAGAAACTATTGTGACAGCTGCAATGTTTTCAAGTTTTATTTGCCCATTTAATCCTGCTCAATACATTTTCATCCTTTAGACAATTTATTTCCCCCTGAAACCTGAAATCCTTTCCCACATCTCATTCTTTTGATGAGATGTATTGAAAGGTAAAATTATGGCCTCTAGAAAATGTGTAAGGTTTGGTTCATAAATCTAACTTACATGAGCATTTTATTTGAAAGCAACTACAGAAGTATTACTTTCTAACTTTATATTGTTATTCTTTTCTTAGGATTGTGTTCTTTCATGAAATCCAAAATAATCTTTGTAAATACCTTTCAGAAAAGTAAATCTTGTGAGAATTTTCAAGGGAAGAATTGAAGTGAAATATGGAACAAATAAGAGATTTGAAAGCTATAAATATGTGTGTGTGTTTCTATGTATGCATGTGTGGATGTGTGTGTATATGTATACCACAGCAGAGGTATAATAGAAAAAGCACATTATAAGCCCAGGTTGGTATTGCTTCTTGATAACTCCATTAAAACTGGGGGAGATGAAATTACACAGTGTGTTTGCCAGGGTTTTCCTGACATCAAGTGACATTTGGGAAACTGTCTCAGCACATTCCAGGAATTGGCAATATCAGGCTATAACCAGTCTGGACTGTATTGATATCAAAAGCAATTAAATTAAATTTTTAAGTCTTGCTTAAACTGAAGCATTTACAATATTTTAAGATAAATTGATATCTATTATACTTTTTCTTCCCAGGGCAAAAGAAAAGTTGCAATCTTTGGGTACTCCTAGAAAAATTAACAACGTCAAATTGGGTAACAAAACTCATCTAAAGACATTAAAGACAGGTATTACATTTTGCCATTTATTCTTTTACATAGTGTTAGCTAATTATACTTGATTTTCTGCCCAGTGCTTCAAGAGAACAGTCCCACAGCCTCTGTTGATAGAAGCTGCTGAGAGATACTACGCAAAGGGCGGAGTACTGAAAGACACCGCCATCTAAGCTAGGCCAAGCGCTTGCCTCAGAAGCACCAGGACCTCACCTATTCCAAGAACCCATATATATTGCCGTCTGTCATAGTGTTTGCTTGTACTCCTAGTGCTAGGGAGGCACAGACAGGAGGATCCTTGGGACTCCATGACTAGACACTCTAGTCTAATTACCCAAAGAGATCCCAAAGGAAGTGGATTATGTTCCTGAAGATGACACTTGAGGTTGTCCTCTGGCCTACACATACACGCAGAGAGAGAGAGAGAGAGAGAGAGAGAGAGAGAGAGAGAGAGAGAGAAAGACACATACACACACGCACACAGAGAGAGAGAGAGACAGAGAGAGAGACAGAGAGACAGAGAGACAGAGAGAGACAGAGAGAGACAGAGAGACATTGATTCTGTCCTTCTACAGAAAGTCTATGTGACCAAGGTTTGGCTCTCACCAATATTGGATGAGGCTATCTTCCTTCTTTCGTTTTAATTTCAAAGTAACTTCCATGAGACATCTTTTTAAATGTATTTTCTATAACTACAGAACTATAGCAACAGCTGTGACCTGACACTGTAATACATGATGGTACACTTCCATGGTTTTATTGTTGTTGTTGTTGTTGTTGTTGTTGTTGTTGTTGTTGTTGTTTTTGACATGTAGGTTTCTGTGATTATTACCACGGCCGATAACATGAATCACATGACCACAGTCTCTCGAGTCACTCCACACTTCATATGCGTGCTGCTTTTTCCTTGACACCTGTGTCTTCTCTGACTCCCCGGGATCCTGAAGTGCTGTCCACATAAGCTTTGCTTGGAGTATCAGTCTCTGATCGTGGCTCTCCTGGGCCCTTTCCATTTCAAACCGCAGTCCTTCAGCTCTGAGTCATGCTATTGGTAACATAGTAAAAATGCTTTCTCCTGCACATTGTCTGAGCTTTCTGAAAGTCATAATTTGTTGGATATTGGTTTTCTGGGACACAATTATCAAAATCTTTATCTCCAATCATGCATCATTTTGTCAGTTGGGTTTTCTGTCTTAATGATTCCCTGAATGCTATTTTCCAAAGCCTCTACTGAAGTTTTCAGTTTGGGAAAATCATTTTCAATTTTCTAAAGCACTTACTTTTTCATCAATGGACCACTTTTGCCTCATTTTATTGATGGTTCAAACAAGAAATATATTGTGTTATCTAATAATAGGTGTATCTCTCTGTTTTTAAAGGTTTGTTTTCCTGATGTCCCCAGTTTCTACTGCATGTTGACATTCTTTTTTTTTTAATTCTCAGTCTTTCATTTGGAAAGCCTTTCCTAGGCAGCTCATAAGTTAGCAGTGTTTTTGCATGAGTTCGGCCTTAAAGGTCTGCTCTCTGTGTGTATAGCAGGATGGTGCCTCGTTTTAAAATTATGTAGGGGCTGATCTGCTTTGTCTTAGAAGGACCCCAAATGTCTTCTGAGATTCTTTGCCTGTTTGGGCTTCCAAACTGAGCTCATGAAACTTCTGCAGTCAGGGTCACCAAGTATGCTTGTGTCACGTCCCCGTCGCTTCTCTCTTGCTTCATTCTACCCTGGCTTCATGAGATGCCTTTTAATCTCCTGCGCTAGTCTCAGCCCTATCCTCAGGGACCTGTCTACCTTCACCCCATATCCGCTCCGATTCTTTCTAAGGATAACAAAAAGGGTGCTTTCTCTCACCTGGCTGCTCTCCCAAACCCTAGCTTTTGCCTCATGAATTCATTTCATTAGGTTTCTGGAAAGATCTTTTCTATCACTGTGAAGAGTTTGTTTCACAGAATGGTGTCCATGGGGATTACAGAAGACCAATTAGAACTCATGCTAGGAAATCCTTCCAGAGAACACGGTCTCCGGTCTCATAGGAGGAGGAGTCATTCTCCCCAGAAACAGTGCTGTCTCTGCTATTTGAGGAGTACATTTTGAAGTTTCTAAGAAACTAACTTTAGAGGAGGAGTACATAAATCCATACAACCACGGTCATCTGATTTTTTTCCAAAGGTGAAAAATACACACACTGGCGAAAAGATAGCATAGTCAACAAATGGTGATGGAAAACTCAGATATGTGGAAGGATGAAACTAGGCCTTTATCTCTCGGCTCAACTCCAAATGAGTCAAAGACATCAACACAACCCGAACGATAATGACGATTTTTCTTTTTCTTTTTCTTTTTTGGTTTGTTTGTTGTTTTTCAAGACAGGGTTTCTCTGTGTAGATTTGGAGCCTGTCATGAAACTTGCTATGTAGACCAGGCTGACCTCAAACTCACAGAGATCCCACTGCTTCCGCCTCTCATTGTTTTCTAATGAGAGACAGAAAGGGAGTGGATCCACACAGGAGGGGAGATGGGGAGAAGCTAGGAGGAACAGGGAGAGGAGAAGCCATAATCAGGGTGTGTTATGTGAGAAAAAAATCTAATTTTAATAAAAGGAGGAAAAGAGTAATGGCCTTAGGCTATCTATACAAAACAATGTTTTAATTGCCTTTCTTTGGTTTGTGTGTCAGATGGGTGAGAGGCTGCATCCTTGGCTCATGCACTGGCCAGAAAACAACTAGTGGGAGTCAGCTCTCTGCTTCCACTGCGGAGATTGAATTCAGGCAAACAACTTTACCTGCTGAACCAACCCAGACTGTATGTGAGGTTTGAATTCAGAAGTTCCAGAAATACAGACTCATTATATAAATAATCCTGTAATCTTATATGCAAGCTTTATAAGAGTTTTACTACTCTGTGGTTTTAGCTATTTTACAGCAATTTAAGCATGGCTGTAGAGTTTGGGGCATGGCAGATTATAAATTGAATGTGGCTAAAAGCAACTAAGTGATTAAGCTTTACACATACGATTGCAATGATGAAGTCAGTAAATAATAAGCAGTTTAATTATACTTCTGACACACATGACATGTCACTTATGCATCATAATAATTATTTGGTTTAGAAGCTTTATTCTATTTTTTGCTGAAAATGGCTGAAATGATTATTTGGACTTAATATGTTTTTATTAAAGAATGAGCATCCTTGTTCCTATAATTGGAAGTAGTTTATTTGCATTTATTACATTTCAATAAAGACATGAGAGGAAATGATCCTAGGAAGGGAAGAGGTTCATATAGAATATCAAATGCAAGCTGACTACTGTCCAGAAGAAGAAGAGCAAGAAGAGAGCATCATTTTTAAAGGGAAAACTCCTGTTGTGGGACTCAGTCCTCTGAGCATAATGACCATTACCATTGTGATCAGAGTAGCGCAGTTACCCACAAGAAACCCTCAGGGTCTGACGGTTGGGTTTCCTTATACGAAGTGATGGGGAGGGCCATTAGAACCTCCCCTGAGATGCCAGCCACTCCTCTCTGGGCCTCCATTCCAACTGTATGCAGTTCTCAGCAGCTGCTAGAATATATAAAGAATGAAATGGTCCTGAGGAGGGTATTCCATCTGTGCAGCTATGGGGAAGTTGACAGCCACACTGGGAAAGACACGTTGGTGATGCCACTGTTTGAAAGTCACTCATGCTCCAGTAGGTTGCCGTACACCCATGCTTCTGTAAGCAAGCCCAATAAATTCACTGGTTCATCGAGATAGACTTAGGTAGAACCATTCCTTTGGTCTTTCTCTCATCGCTGCCTTATCTGGGGTTAACAAATGTTTATTCATGATTCCCCAGGGAAAGTTCACACAGCAGCATTGTAAAAAATAAAAAAAAAAAGGAGGAGGAGAAGCAAATTTTAAAGAATGCGTTACTAATAAACGTTTAAAAGACAATGAATTAAGACGACCTTTTGATTTGTGGAAACAAAGACATTTCTCGGGAAATTACTAAAGAAATCCTGATAAAACGGCAGTGATGGACTAATTCAAGTGTTTCTAGAAAGTAGATATCTCCTCACATCAAAGATCATTTTAAATGAAAAGTTAAATAATTCTGTTTAGTGCGCCTGATACTGAAAGGATCAATGGGTGTTGCTTCCAGTTCAGTGCAGCTGTGGGGCAGTACAGGCAGATCAAGTCAATAATTCTAGCTCTACTGGCTCCTGTATTAATTACTTCCTCTTGTTTCTCTTTAATAAGAATTGAGTCAAAGTGACCAGTAAGATTTCCCCCAGCTTTAGAACTTCAGTGTTCTGGGTTCAATAAAGAACCAAACAGAATAACAGAACCTTGTCTACATACAATGCTACTGATATTGGCATTTATTATAGTTATTAATGTTTCCATTGTATCTTCCAAAACATAGAAGTCCTATTAATGTTTTCACTTATAGTCATAGAAAATTAATGACTGAGACCAACTCTTCTATGTAAAATAAAAAAAAATCTCAAGTCAAGATCCAGAAAACTGGAATTCTATGGTTTTTAGTATTACTTTCCAGTCTAAAGACCATTACTCACTGAGGAGTGTCAGGTGAAATTTGAGGACCTACACAGCTCTTTCCAGTGCACTCAATAGGAGAAGAGTTAGAGCTTGGAACGTTTTGGAAATGGAAACCAATAGAACTTCGTAAGAGTTCGTAGCTTTGGTTAGAGGCACAACTAGCTGTATCCTGGGGAAATGATGAGGGGAACAGTAAGTTAGTTTGAGTTATAGGGTTTGTGACTCCACTGTCAAAGACAATAACAGTAGATGCTGATATACTCTTATTATGTCATTAAAATGATTTAAAATGATGAATTTCACAGTAGAAGGTCTAGGACATTGATTTATGAGGTGCTACTCAAGAAAGGCCTGGGGGGTCTCTCAAACAGCGCAGACTATGGCCATTCCTCTTATTCGTCTACCATAACTAGAATGGCGCCCACGTGGATAACCGAATCTGCAGAAAGCTTGAGAAAGCTTGGGAAAGAATAGAGTAAAGCTCTATTTTTCGGGTCTGGCAAGCAAGCACTCTCATCTAAGAGAGGCTTCCTGACTCAGCTTCAGCTGCAAAACATTGCAGCTCTTTTAAGAGGTTCGGCTACGAAACACTTAAATGCTGTTGATGAAAATTAACTGCATGCTTTTCGGTTTTCAGTCGTAGCAGGAAAAAAGCTGTGTTGTTTTAAAATGACGGCTTTCTGGGCCGTTCTGCCAGGGCAAACTCTGACTCTTTCAAGCAGGCGGTCCTGACTATGGAGCTTTTGAGTGTTGTTTAACAGTTGCAACTTGCTTGCTGGCAGGGACCTTGAACCGCCAGAGTTGTGGTACCTCTGCCATGAGGCTGGAAAGCTAGGGAATGGGCTGGATCTAGCCGCCAAAGTCACAGCTTTAGTCCTACTGATATTGTTTGGTAAAGTAAAGACTCATGCAGTCAGAGAGATATACAGTAAAAGAAAAATTCAAAGTCGAAGAAAATGTCTAAGTGGTTTACACTGTGTTAAAAATATATGCAGGCTAAAGGTTAAAGTTCTTAAAAGTAAAAAAAAAAGAAAAAGAAAAAGAAAAAGAAAAAGAAAAAGAAAAAAAAGGAAGTAGTTTGTTGTGGTGGTACACACCTTTAATCCCAACACTTGGGAGGCAGAGGTAGATTGACCTCTGTGACTTCAAGGTGTGGCAACACACACCTTTAATCCCAATGCCTGGGAGGCAGAGACAGACAGATCTGTGTGAGTTCTAGGTGTGGTAGCATACGCCTTTAATCCCAGTACTTGGGGTGCAAAGGCAGTGGATCTCTGAGAGTTCAAGGACAGCCTGGTCTGCAGAGTTATTCCAGGACAAAGATATACAGAGAACTTGTCAAAAAATAAAAAAATAAAAGTAAAAATAAATGAAATAGAGGTTAAAATAAAGCCGTACAAAGATGGAAAATACACAAAGAATCTTGATGCTGTATACTATTATGCTCTCTTTGAATTGTTTGAATGCTGAGGAAGGAGCAACAGCTGCTAAAAGATATTTGTTTACAAATGCTGCTAAACTATTCCAGAATAGATATTTTGAAAATACCTTGACTTCAGAATTTGGATCTAAGGATATGATACTTTGGAAAAGAGATTCTTCTTTTATTTTTACAGAAAATGAGACCCTATGGATTGCATCTATCCCAATATGGTATAATAGACCACACCCTCCTGAAAGGTTGCTGTGAACATCTTCAGAAAATTACTTTACCCAACTGATGACTGGGATGAACCTAGCACACGTTACACCATGAAAGATCTGATTAACAGCACCCCCATTCAGCAGGAAGCAGTTTGGAGAGAAAAAACTACGCCCATATTCCCAAATATTGCTTATGAATGTTCTTTAAAAGGGGGAGATGATACAGATATAAATAAGTTGGATTGTTGTGAATCTTGGTTATTGATATTAATTTAAGGTCAGTCTTGTTATATGTATTTCTGATCTTGATTAAGGTATTGTGATTGTGTAGTTCATTTTAAAATGTAATGTATAATTAGGAAATATAGGTGGTTAATGGATAATCATCGATAGTAGTCAAGCTTGTTGTTAAGTTAGTTAGATTTTCTAGATATATAGAGATATATTTCAGTTAGATAGGCATTCCTAATATCTTTCAAAGACTACAGAATATTCCACTTAAATGTTTTAAGAACTTAAGGCTTTTCATGACAATGAGAAACGTCAGCTCCTGGCAGCACCAATCTACTTCAAGAGGAAGATGGGCATCGAAAAGGATCCTTATGGAGTTTGATAGCCACTTGGGCAAGAAACTGCTCTTGCCTGGACTGTTGGCATAAACTGGACACAAAGAACCCACAGAAAGAGGACTGATGAACTTGCCTAAAGGTGAGATGATCTTTCAGGGTTCCTCATACATGAAAGAGTCTGTGAGACACTGTGCAGGACACAGCAGATACTGACTGAACTGCCTTTGGAATTTCCTACATCATGGAAATGTCTGCTAGAAACTATGGGCCTGAAGGCCGAAGATGGATGCCCCAATGGTACAGAGGAACTTTGGGTGACTGTCCAGGCAGCAAGATGTCTCTGTGATTTCTAGAGTTTTGGAAGTAGCTTACTTCTTGTTCATTTAGGTAATATTATATCCTTCTGGAGTCTTTGATGGAGTTGAAGAATAGATAGATAGTTATAGTTTTCCTTAGTTATGATAAAAGATAAAGTAGATATAAATACTAACTGTAATTTTTGCATGATAACTGTTTTGTTATATGTAATTTTACTATGTTAAAGTTAAAGCCTTTCCTTTTTGTTTAAACAGAAAAAGGGGAAATGATGGAGGTGGGTCTTCTATCAATCTGTTGATTTCATTGGTTAATTAATAAAGAAAACTGCTTGGCCTAATAGGTTAGAAAATAGGTGGGTGGAGTAGACAGAACAGGAAGAAGGAAGTGAGGTAGATGGCTCAGACAATTGCCCTGCCTCTGCAACCAGATGCGATGTAGCTCCAGCCCAAGATGGTCATATGCTAGAAACTTCCCGGTAAGACACCGCTCATGGTGTTACATATATTATTAGATATGGGTTAATCAAGATGTGAGTAAGAGGCTGAAAATAATGGGCCAGGCAGTGTTTAAAAGAATACAGTTTCCGTGTAGTTATTTTGGGGCATAAGCTAGCCAGGAGGCTGAGAGCAGGGCGGCGGGAATGCAGCCCACAGCTCATCACTACAGTGATGGGGTAGATTATCTCCCAACCTCATCCTTATTAGGAGATACTGGCAATAGATAGCTGCTGATGGAAGAGTAATCATTCTCTTTTAAAGATGTGGTCACTGATGGGCCCATGCTCCAATGGATAGCCCCACACCAGTGCACATATGGGCAGGGAGGAAGTGTGGGAAAATATGGGGAAAGTGTCAGAGGAGTGAATTGGCTACATATCAGGTTTAATTGTATACATCAATGAAATTATCAAAAACTAAAGTCTTTTTTAATGATGAAATTTACATCTAGAATATAAGTTAATAGCCTTTGTAAATTTTAGAGAAAAGCTATTATGCCCTCAAGTACTCTTGTTCATTTTTTCTCTTTTCCATGAGCCTTCACAAACAGTAGACTTTGGAAGATGATATTTTTATTAAATACAGTTATTAACATTGTTTTTCATTTTTCTTATATATTTCATGTCCACTTAGAATAATGTCCTTTCATTTGAATAATACCCACTTTAATATTTTCCTTCACTTCAACTAATTGAGTTTTATTGATTGTCTAAATACTTTATTATACCTTCAGTTTTTTTAATAGCTTTGGCCATTGTGTATAGAATTCTAGATTAAAAGTCAGCACTTTGCCGTTGTTGGCTTTTCAGCATTTTGTAACATCATACTATTACCATCTTTGACCTTCTTGGTTTTGTTGAGAAGTTTGGCATGTGTCATGTGTCATCATCTGTAATCTGTATATTTTCCTTTGGTTTCAGTGTGTGTGTGTGTGTGTGTGTGTGTGTGTGTGTGTGTGTGTGTGAAGGAGAATTGCAATGTTGTTACATCATACTTTCATTGCAAAGCAAATATCTCCAAAATATATGTCAGAAGTTGACTTCCAAGCACCTCTAGAAAGTTCCATCTTGAGTATCCTACCATTCACCTAAAGCATGATTCAGGAAGAGATGCTTTATGGAGATCACCAGAGACCAAGTAAGAGACAACCCGGAAGACACATTAACCATGAAGACTGGAAATTTACTGGATTTTAACTATCGCTTTGCCTTGGGAAATTTTCTAGTTCTAATACAAACTTGAACTTCAAAAATGTGTTCTGAGTCATATTATCTTCATCTTCTGGGAGATGATGGCTGAGCGAGAGTCACTACTATGCCTTCACTTTAACTCCTGAGCTAGATGTACACATTAGAGAAATTTGCTTAGTCACCTGACATCTCCAGTGTGACAAGCACCATAGTCCGTTCCTCTGGTAAATACACATCCTGGATGCTCTGTTGCTAGCTCTGAATTTGCTCATCTTTAGCAATATCAATTGTCTGCTACGCCCACAAGTGGAGTTTTCATCTTAAATATCACGTGATTCATCTCTAAACGTTCAATTTTAGTCTCTTTTGTCCTTGAATCTCCCTTGACTTTCTCATCTAGCTATAGAATCATGTGTTGGTAGTAGGATTTTGGTGTCCTTCTATACCTACTCTGTCAATTTTGTCCTTACATAACTATTTAATAATTTTTTTCACTTGGTTAACAATTGAATTTCTCCTACTTCATTATATACATGGTAATTGTATTTTGCCTCTGGACATTGTATATTTTACATTGCTGGGCTTGTGGGGTGGAGGATTTTGTATTCCTTTAAAGATTCAGGGACTTTGTGATCAGTTTGATACTTTTCAAGTTACCTTAATTTTGTCAGGTAATTTTGGCTCCAAGAGGACTTTAGTCCATGTTTTTGAAAGTCTTAAGGAGACAGCTTTCTGAGGACTCGGTGCTTGTGTGGTAAATGGCTTTTCATTCTGACTGGTGGAGAAACATTTCTAAATTTGTTACACATATCAGCTTCTTTATTCCTGCCAACACTCTCTTGAGGATGGGGTTATATTATTAACATGTTATAACTGAAGAACCTAGTGCAAAGAGAAAATAAAGTCACATAGCTACTAAAATGTAAAACTATAATTTGAACAAAGGCAAACTTGTTTCAAAGTGTGTACTATTAAATCATTTTAACTTTGTTCTGTTATCATTATTATGAGTCGCATTCAAAGAGATAAAGAACAACCTTAAAAGCTAAGTCAAAAAATATAGTGATAGTCCTAGCAAAAGAAATAGGTTTACAGCAACAGATGACAGAAATATAAACAGATAATCAAACTCATATGTGAGCACAGATGATGACAAAGTTGAAGAACTATGAAGACAAAGATAGCCAATATTCCGTGCTAATACCCAGATACCTCATGGGGGCCGTGGAGATGGCTCATTTGGTACAGTGTATGGCTCATAAGCATAAAGATCTGAGTTTAGAGCCACACCACCCACATAAAAGCTAGGCATAGTGGTGCATATCTGTAACTCTAATGTTGAGGAGAGGAGCCAGGGCAGGCAGATTCCGGCAGAGACTCTACAGGAAAAGAAATATGGTGAAGACCATTTAAGAAGATACCAGGCATCAACTTCTGGCCTCCACACACATGTGCACACATAGGAATGTGCACCAACATGAACACACACACACACACACTGCACACATATGCGCACTAAATAAATAATGTATGATAAAGTTGTCATCAAACTTTACACTCTTTATCTTGAGAAGGATGTTTCCACCCATTCTAAATATCCTAGAATAATTGAGTGATAGGAAGCAGTTCTTTTTCTTCATGTTGGACAAACCCAAACCTGGTTGTTCTCACTCTGTAACCGATGAGGAAACCAAGGCTCTCTAAGGTCACTCCAGCAACACATCAAGTGGAATAACAGAAAGGCTGCTGTAAATTACTCTTCTATAGCTGGAATAAACACATGACCAAAAGCAACTTGGAGAAGAAAGGGTTTATTTTAGCTTACAGTTGCAGTCCATGCTGAAGAGAAGTAAGGAACTCAAGGCAAGACACCCGAGGCAGGAACTGAAGCAGAGGCCATGGAGGAATGCTGTTTCCTGGGTTGCTCCTTGTGGTTTGCTCACTTTGATTTCTTAGAGAACTCAAGACTACCTGCTCAGGGGTAGGCCCTTCCACATCAATTATCAATCAAGAAAATGCCCTACAGACTTGCCTACAGACAGTGTGGTGGGGACACTCTTTCAGTTAAGGTCCCTCTTTAAACTTTAGCTTAAGACATATTGACAAAAACTGTACAGGAAAACCACTAACCAGAAAAGCATTAGAAGCGAGACCTTGAGTATTGTGGCCCCTGGTCCAAGAAGTCAGAATGGACTTTGAGTTCCATGATAGCTTCAAAACATGTGACACTGAATATTTCAAACCAAAATGCTTATCTGAGTACTTCAAGGTAGTAATTAGCATATTCAACATCTTTGACCTGTTCTCAAGTTGTCAAGGCATCTGCCTGGTATGACCACCAGGACAAACTCCCCTCGGCAGCCAGAGACCTTTCCCCAGCTTAAAAGAAGAAGAAAATATTATCATAGATAAGTACCTGGGTGTCTCAGTGAGAAGACTGGATTAGAAAAAGGCTTCTAAGGTGTGTGCTAGTCTGATGTGGTTTCTCTGCCACATCTACCCTCCAGTAGACAAAAACAAACAAAAGTCCAAGATCACTAACTCTGTGAACATTCTGAAGCTTCTTTTTCCCACAATTACTTAATGTTTCTCAAAATTCTAGAAAAATATAAGAATACAAGTTTTAAACTTCAAATCTGGGATGCTTTTGAGATTCTTGATCGAGTTGACTTTAGCATCAATGTGGATTAGTTAGAAGGCAGAGTGACATACAGGCTCACAGGGGATCTGAGCTGCTTACCCCAGCTCTGCTGGTGTGCATCTGCCAGAAGACTAGTTACAGAAGCTTGGAAATTCTCACGGATATGTTAGCTTTTCCTGTGAAACAAAAACAACTTGAAATCTTACATTTGTTTGCCTAAATCATTGACTGGGCAGGCTCTGCTTCAGGATGCTGATGGACCTGAGGTCTGCTCTATAGGTATTTCATTCTTCTTGACCCTATAGCCACCTGCAATATGTTCTCAGAGAGCAGGAGTATCAGGAGAAGCAAGCAAGGCCTTCTAAGGCCTCTCCTTCGGGCTGGTATACTGGCATAAGATCAGTGGGGTAGGGCAGGATATTCCATACCTTCTAATGAGATGTTTTACAGAACTGTGTGATAAAGGGCACAGACATATAATGATGCTATAAGAAAAGCTGAAGAAACGGGAACCATTAGCCAGCCTAAAACACTGCTTCACATCTTGCTGTACAAAGCAAGTTCTTAGAATCTTTGTAGTGGTATATGTGTGTATATATATATATATATATGTTTGCATGTGATATATGTATGGATGGATGTCACCTTTGAAAAAGAGATATACCCCTGAGGTCATAGAAATCCTGACTTGATCCCTGCCAGTCCTTCCACGTAACAGTGAGAGAGCGTGTTGACGCCAGCGGAACTGACCGGAGGCTGGTGTCGTACGAACCGTGATTAACTCCTGGGATCCCAAGGAAAACGATTTAGTTCAAATAATAGCAAATCCTGGAAGGAGTCATTTAGTGGAACATCTAGCGGGGTTTAACATTCATGTGGAAACGAGATTGCTTTTAAATTCCAAGTGCTTGCCAACTGCCGCGCCCGTATACTTCCGAACAGAGATCACAGCTCACTGCTGGGTGTTTGGCGCCCTTACCTCTCAACTCCTGCGCTCAGAACAAATCAGTCAAGCCCCCGTGCAGTGGGAAAACAGCTTCTCATTTCACATACACGTGTAAGAGGATCCCAATATAAAAAAGTGGAGCAGAGAAAGGAGGCGCTTCGGCTTTTTTAAAACTGGAGTTCAGATGGTTTAATTCGCTGTGCCATTTAAATTCTTCCACTAAAAGGGGAACATTAAATTGGGCCAATGTCACCTTCTGTTCCTTAGAAAGAATGACTAAAAATTTAAAATTTGAAAATTGTCTTTTTGTTTCTGAATAATGGGGTATGGTGTTTCGGTACCCGGCTTGATCTGAAGTGTCGATGCTGAAGATGACGTTCCCATTTTCCATCTCCATCAGACCTGCTAATAGATACAAAGACCATTCTTCCTCCTACTTTCTGCAATTCAAGCCCATTGGTCCCATATTAGCCCTGTTGCTAGGAAAAAAGATTCTGCTAAACCAGCACTACTGGCGAGTCATGCCGCCGTGTAAAGGGTCTGACATTTATTTTCTGAAAATAGCTCCCACTGCCACAGCCTCCCCCCGGCCTAACTGCTGCGGCAGCGTCCCCTCTCCTCCTCCCAGCAGCTCCTTCCAAGCGCTGGGTCTGCCACTCTCCCTGAAGCTCGGCCCTAATCCTGTCACTCAGATAGGACAGCTGCATTCGATGGACTTCTCCCTCCTGCCCTTCCACGGCTGCCCGTTCAGTAACTCTGAACTGTCCAGATGAGAGAGGCCACAGAAACCTGGGACAGCTACTTCTCCTTCTCATAACTGCATCAGTTTGTGTGGTGCTCTTGGGATGTAGCTCCTACCTGGCAAAGCCCAAAATCGAAGAGCCTGCTTTTGGGTAGCATGGCTGAGATTCCCTAGAACAATTCACACTTCCAACTGCACCTTCAACAATCTCTCTTTCCATCCAACATGGAATGTCCTCCCGGCTCTTGAGTCTTACCTCCATACAAGCATGTATCCTTGGTCCTAGTTTCTATTCCGTGCATGTGTTGTATGTATGTGTGTGTTCACATGTGTGTGCACAGGTCTTTGCCCACACGGAGGCAGTAAGTTAGCCTTATGTCTTCCTCGGGTGCCTTCCGGTTTTGTTCCATTGTTTTAACATGGTGTCTTTCACTGAAACCAGGGCTCACTAACTGGGCAAGACCGGCTGAGCAGCGATGCCCCAGGAGCAACCTGTGTCTGGCCCTAAGCAGTGATATGTGCAGCCTTTATATACAGATGCAGGGGATCCGAACTCAGGTCCTTGAACTTTCCCAGAAAGCACTTTGCCCATGGAGTCATCTCCCCAGCCCATCGCTCTTTTCTGATTTCTCTTTCTCTCTTAGAATCTACATGGCACAGGTAGCGTTATGATTCTTTATACTGAGAACACACAGACCAAACATCATCTTTCAATGCCTTCAAAGTGGCTGCTCATCCTGACTTCCTCTTCTCCAGAGTGGCAGTAAAAGTCTCTCAGTCTTCGTGAGTCAAGATCTTGTAAGCTGTTTAACCAATCTTTGCCCTTGACTCCACAATCAAAATGAGATCTGCCTTGCCGGTCTCGCTGACAATGTAACCACAGTACATTTCTGTGCTCATGACCCTGTGATCCGCTGAAATGAACACTGAATGAGCCTCTTTGCCTCTTCCGTTTAAGTGAAAGTATTTATCCCAATACTTTCACAGCCCCAAGTGATCTAGGCTCCTAAGAGGTACCTTCATCTCCACGACCCTGTTCATTTCTCCTACTAAATCTTTGATGTACTCCGTGGTTCTTGCTAACTGGACTGCTTCCTCTTCCCCTGTATGTCCTGAGCATTTGTCTCCTAAGCTTCAGTGTTTATGCTCTACAGCCTTACCTATGTGAACACTCTGCCTGCCTTACCTTGACCTTCAGTGGCCATGCTCTGGAGCCTTACCTGTGGGAACACTCTGCCTGCCTTGGCCATGAATTCCTCCCCCTTCAAAGACAAATACAATCTCCTTCTCGGCACTGACCCAGGGTTTGCCACCTGCATCATACCCCTCTTTCGCTCAGTTAGCATTTGACAAGAATGACTGTGGATTTATTTTCTTGCCTGCCGGATTAAGCTGTGGTTTTGCAACATGGAACACATGGTAAGGCCAGCAAATACCATGAGAGAAGTATCAACAAAACAAACTGAGTCCCAAAGGAAGAACAATTCTGCAGAAAGGGATCCATGCGTGCAATGATTCCTATATCCATTCACTGAGTGCATATAATGCCACATGTGTCTAATCCTCTTTTAGATCAAAAACACAAAGACTATTACATAGGAAGACCATGGTGGGGGTGTCATGCAGGAGTTGTGCTCCGTGCCTCTGTATAACTGCCAGGAGCCCTAGGCACTTTATGTGCCTGTTCCTCCATAAACTTAGTTACATCAAGCCAGGCCTTGTGACTCATGCCTGTAATCTCAACACAGATCTTAAGAGATCAACCTAACCTACATCATGATTTCTAGACCAACCTTGGCTACAGAGTAAGACGTTGTTCAAAAAAATGAGATTATATTTTATGACTATATCTGTATAAATACCAGTGGTCAATATCGTTTACTAAAATATTTCTTAGCCTTATGGATTCACTTTTTTATGTTTTGATTTTCAAAGATGTTAAAACATTTTCATGAAACCTGAATAATATAATGAACTCTAAACATAGACTCTACCTCATTGGGAAGATAGCAAAGAAAGTTTAACACAAAAAGAAAATGTCCCAAATTATTGAACCATCTTTAAATTGCAGATGTCAAAACATTACATATAAAATAGTTCAACATGAATCTCCTAAGAAAGGCTATTCTCTTATGTAGGTACAATACTATCATATCTTACTATATTAGTTCCAGGAACTATAATATGGTGATTATTTAGTCTTACCTCCTATTCTTTGTGTTGATACTTCCATTTTGAATCAAAGTTATATTACCAAGTTGAAAAACTCATGTAATTTTCCAGATAACTCTTGACTCTTCTACAAATAATACCCACACTTTTTTCTTGTTGTGTGGTATGTCTCTCAAGATATCCCAGGCTCACTCAAATTCAGGACCTTCCTGCCTTGGCCTCCTGAATACTGGGATTACAGCTGTGCTCTGCTACTCTCTGCTATGGGCTCTCATTTGATTATTTTCAGTGTTTCTATGGATACACACCTGGAAATACTTATTAAGACACAAATTTCTCTGTACCATATCTTTCAGTGTCCTCCTTTGATTTTTTTTCCTCCAAAACATCCTTAACCCAAGCTCATGTTCAGAGAGCTTGTTATTGATCCAGAGACCTGATCTGAAAAATTAGGACAGGAAAATGTCACTTGTGTAGAAAAGTACAGAGTATATGTGGGGTTTGACAGCGCTGAACTTTCAGGAATCTGCTGAGGATCTTGGATCCCTGCTAGATTAGAGGAGGCTGCTGTGCAGACCACTTATTAAGAAGAATGTTATTCAACTGAGGTTTCCTGATTTTCCCCTAATTAGATTCAGGTCACACAAATTTTGAGGGGTAGGAATATAACATAAATGATATTATATCCTCAGGACACCACAGCAAGAGATATGTGGTGTCAATTTGTCCCAATGACCATCCACAAATTCCACAAGGTCACAAAGCCTTGAAAACTAGTTTTCTCAGCATCTTTGGAAGAAAAGGCTGAAACATACCCTTTCTTCCTTTAATGTGCTTTGTTGAAAAGTGAGGATAAAGGGAATGAGATCCCACATTGATACAGACACTTACATACGACACTCCCCAGCAGTTTCATTTGAAACTGCCAAAGAAGAAGAAAAGGGAAGAAGAAAGGGGAAGGAGGAGAAGGAAACTGGCTGAAGACACACAGGTCTCTGTTATTCCTTACAAGTGTGTGTTAACTTATAATTAAATGTATGGTAAGTTATAGTATGATCATTTATGTAAACTAACCATCCTAACACAATTACACACAAAAGTTGCTTGATGAAATTTATGGCAGTTCTTCAATATTTTACTCAAACTTGCTTTTCATAGGATATTTATATTTACAATGAACATGTTGACTTTTTGGTGTTTCTACACACACATACATGTGCATGCAGCTCCTATCATTAGCATTTTCTTGATTATATATAATAGTTGGTCTGTTCTTATTACTTCATCATAAATGTATAGAAGAAATCTATAATAAAGTTGCTTTCAAAACAGGTGGGAAATAGACACAGTTTATCAGAGAGAAATGTGAAAATCCTTGTCCAGGGCACTTAAATATTCATTTCAATACTTTAAGCACTAGCCTGGCTGCTAAAGGCACAGCTCATATCTTTAACAGTAAATTAACAAAGTTTCCATCATCACAAGAATCAAGGTCACAGTCAACTACATTATAAAGATGGGCGGGCAAATAAAAATATTTCATGTGACACTACAGACCATAAAAGAAAACATATCCAGGCAATTATTGACAGAATGAAATGGACATTAATGTCATCAGAGTAGAGGTCTGTCAGCTGTTCTGAAGAGCTGCCACAGGATCGCCAAGGGTGGCACCGTAGAGAATCAGTGGTATGTTGCTACTTAGTCATTCAGACATAACCAACGTTCATTCTTCCAAGACCTATGCTGTTTATTCTTGATTCCCAGATCCAATCAAAGGAGCAATAAGTCCTTAACCAAATTTCTTTAGCTTTCAGCCAAAAGCCTGAGACATTTGGTTAAAAGTGGGGGCGGGGGTATTGAGTACTTAAACCTGCTCTTTCATTCTCTGTGCTCTGGTGTTTTAGGCTTCCATAGATCTAACAGGAAAAGAACTTGCCATCTTAATGAGCACCGCAATTAAGAGATGAACCACCTGGAATTCAGCCCCCTCTAAGTGGCTGTGGGGGTCAACGTTTTCCTGATGTGAGGTCAATAAAGTCTGGTGTTTGTGTCTCCCTGGGAAAATTCTTCTGTGTAAGAACATTTGACTCCCCCTGGCTACCTGACTCCTCCCAGCGAGCTCAATCTTCAGATCAGAGCAGGCTACTCTTTTCCAATTAACCGTCTTTCAGACCTGATCATTGTCCTTGTCTTCATTCATGTCAAATGGCATTCCCTGTAGAGAGAAGCAGCTGTTTATCCTAGGCTAACTCAGATAAACCTTATTGAAGTAATTGCTTCCCTTGTGCAAATCTATCCATCACCTTTGCCTTGCCAGTCAGCCCGGTGCCCTGTACAACTCTGGGTCCTGGAGGGCTGAGACTCTTCTCGCTTCCAACAGACACTGCACCATCAAGAGCTGCACATGGATATTCTGAGCCACTTGCTTCTTAGAAAGTTACTTTGATTTTGGTAAACATCAACTGACAAAATTTTAAATCGTAAGGAAGTGGGTGTGTGGTGTAAGTCTAAAGGTTTTCTTGAAGACTACAGGGCATGAGGCTGGTTTGGGGTTCTAAACTGACACTATGTTCTCGGAGATAGCCTTCCATTACGTGGTATGGAAAGCAATACAAGATTTGAGCTATGATGAGCTTCCATCTTCTTCAGCGTGACACCTACATGGAAGCTGTCTATCTGCTTCAGCTTCTAAATTCAGTCTCAAACTAGACTGGCACCGGGAGTAAATGGGCCCGAGAGGATTATAAGAAGACTTTGCAAGGGCCTTCATGGCCTCTGCTTATGCACAGCCTCCAACGGGTGTGGTAAAGTGCTGAGGCCAAGAGAAGCCAATGAGACTTGCAAGACCTTTATTACTGATGAGGTAACTTTATAACTGAGAGCCATTCACTTCTCATATGTGTGTGTGCACTCTACATATACATATGAATATATATACATGGATGTTTAGCATAGTAAATCCTAAGAAAGACTGGTAGATCCAACAAGTAGAGCCAATCACTTTGGCAAAGTAAAATCAACCTTATTTGAAAAGTCAGCAGAGGGCCCACAAGCCCAGGATGGCATATATACCATTTCTAACTCCCAAAGTGGACAGAGAACTAAAATAAGGGACAATGAGAGGCCCAGACAACAGAAAATTTCAAAGAAGGAAACAAATTCCATGTTAAGGCATAAAGACCTGAGTGTGCAAGAGCTTATACACTAACCCCCAAGAGAGAGAATCTTCTCCAGCAAGTGTGCAGGACACATCTTAACTGCTACAACTGGGAGGTTTGCCATAGAACTGTGGTCACCAGTCAGCACCAACAGGGAATTTGAGACTCAGAAGGAGCTGTCCATTCCCTCCCACAAGAAGAGAGATGTCTACACATGTCCATGTGTGTCACCTCCCCAGAGGTTCTTACATGATGACAGCCAAAGGACTGCTGCATCATGGCTCAGAATTCTCAGTCCATTCCTAGTGGCCCTAGCCTGTTATCAGGCTTGTGACTTCCCATGGACGTGAACTGCAGCCATGTCTGAAATTCATCAGGGCGGAACTAGAAGGATCCACTCCCAGCAGCAGTTCTAGCATAGAACTGCTTTCTGTTGCACAGAAAGAAGAAGCTCATCACAAGATCGACAGAGGTATAGAACACTGCTGTAGAGCAGGGCCAAAGCTTCAGTGACTCGGTGAATAAGAAGACCTTCCAGAACAGAGCTCTTTGGTGCTGTGTGAGACTCACTCCCAAATGTCTTCTGTGTCCTGATCCTGAGAAGATGAAGGAGAGCTTGCCAGAAAGGTAAATAAAAAATAATAAAATAAACATTTTTAAAGGTTGATTAATGCAAGAAAATAAATACTACACTTAAACCACAGGAAGTAAAAAATTTATTTAAAAATAGTGTTAAAAATTAAAATACAAAAGCAACCAGATCAGTAAACCTCAAAAAGAATGCTAACATTTTAGTTCTGATGTGTCTTAGTCACTGTTCTACCATAACCAAGACAACTTATAAAAGAAAGCATGTAGTTGTAATTTGGTGCTTGCTTATAGCATTAGAGGCGAGACCATAACCATCCTGTCAGGGAGCTTGGCAACAGGCAAACAAGCATGGCACTGGAGCAGTAACCAAGAGATTACATCTTATCCACTAGCAGGAGGCAGAGAGCTGGAGACTGGACCCTTTGTGGGCTTTTGAAACATCAAACTCCCAATGACACACCACCTCCAATAAGACCACACCTCTTCATCCTTCCTAAACAGTTCCTCCAATCAAACATTCAAACACATGAGCCTATGGGGGCCATTCTCATTGAAGCCACCACATATTGCTCACACACCCTCCTCAGAAGCCACCCAGCTCTACTAGAAGATGCCTCGTGCAGAGATGTTTACACTGGTGTGGGAGGGGTACCTTTCTGGCTCTTACATATATAGAAGAGGGCAGGAGACTCTTCAGCCTCCCAGCAGCAGTGACCAAGGTTCACACAGACAAGTCACAAAAGGTCGTGCAAAGTTCGGGAAGAGTACAAAACAATAAACTAATGCGTCCTCACACTTGCAGTCAGAACCTGCTCTCTGGCCAAAAGACATTTCCAGAAATAATTTGGAATGAGTTATTTTCCCACAGCCCCACAAATCTCCAAGCCATGTTTAGCTTATTACAAAGAAAAAAAAAGAACTGTACCTAATTTCTAAGATGTTGAATGCTTCAGAAGAGAGTCAGATGCTGCTATGAAGTACTATTTAGGCCTTTCGTTTTTATTCCCTTTTAATGGGTGGAATTAGGGAAGTCAGGGGATAGAAAGATGAGATTAGTACTATGATAAAGTACATGCGGTTTTATTCTTTCTCCATTATAAAGCAGCAGTTGGGACATTTTTTAAGATGTCAGGCTACACCTGCTTTCCCTTGTGATAATAAATTGGTCATAACTCAATAACATGACTTGCCCCTGGAAGTAACGGCTCATAATTTTGAAATATTAAGGTTTTGTTGAGCTCCTGATGATTGTTAAGCAAGATAACCTGGGATTTCTGGGGCAAATAGTGTAAAGGAGGAAGCTATTTTAACTACACAGGATGCTTGAACGCTATTAATATCCTGTACCACCTCCCTTCATCCAGATATTTAGTAAAGATTTTCATTTGTATTAAACATCTAAAGCAGAATCAAGGCTCCTCTGGCAGCATAGCAAGTCTGCCGGACAAGTGGGATCCTACATGATCAATTCCAAAGCATCATCACAGGGTCAAAATTCCACCATTAAAATGCTGAACCAGCCAAATAAAATGCCCTGGTCTTCAGGATGGCACAAAAAAAAAGGCTACTACTTCTTGGGGCATGATCCTTAGTCTAATTCATGTATTTTATGTGTTTGGGTGCTCTGTCTACGTGTATGTATATGTACCACATGTATACCTACCTGATGTTCAAAGAGGCCAGAACAGGGCACTGGAACTGGAATTATAGACAGTTGTGAGCCACTATGTAGGTGCCGGATAGGAAGCCCAGGTCCTCTGGAAGAGCAGCTCTAAGATGCAAAGCCATGTCTCCAGCCCTCCCCAACCCAGGGCACAATTAGAGGGCTTGCCACATGTGTTACCATTTGATGCCATACTTCATGACTATTTGACCGCTTTACTAAAATATGCACAGTCCAAGTCTAACTCTGTATTTCTCAGCTGACTTTGTGAAGTTGTTATCTATAATGAGGGGCCCTAGCTCACGTCACTGTAGCCATGATAAACATCATGACCAAACCCAACTTGGAGAAGAGAGGACTTATTTCATCTTACACCTTCCAGTTCATCATCTAGGGAAGCTAAGGCAGGAGGCTGGAACAGAAGCTTCAAGGGAGTCCATGAGGAACAGTCAGACTGCTGATTACCAGCTTACTGTTATTCTCATACAGCCACCTGCCTGGGATTGGCACTTCCCACATGGACCTGGTTCTCCCCCATCAATTAGCAATTAAGAAAATGCCCCAACAAACCTGGCATGCTGGTGCATGCCTTTAATTCCAGCACTCTGCAGACAGAGGCAAGTGGAGCTCTAAGAATTTGAAGTCAGCTTGTTCCAATCATGAGTTCCAGGGCAGAGAGGGCTACATAAGGAAACCTTGCCTCAAACACTAAAATCCAGAAATTATACCCCACAGACTTATCCATAGTCCAGTCTAATGGACATAATATCCCTATGGAGGTTCTGTCTTCCCAGGTTTGCATCAAGTCGATCAAAACCAACCAGCAGCAGTGGGTGTTTGGCTTGCTGTAACTTCTGGGCATTCATGGGTATTTTCATTGACTAGAAGAAATGAAGTTTTGTGTTCTTGTTCAGTCGGTTGGTTTGAGTTTGACATCTTTCTGTTGGGCTTTCCAAATACAGAGGCCTGTCACTTCAAGCTTGTCATCTTGGTGAGAGAGGAGCAAGTGTGTGCCTCGGAACAGCATGTGCTAGCTTTAAAACTTTCAGGATGGAGTGACAATAACCAGTGAGCTGCATTTTGAGGGCTCCGTATGGTTTTATTGCTCTTCACCATCTAAGCTTAAAGTTCTGCATTTCTTAGGGGAACAAGCCTGCGTGCTACAAGCCACCACATGCACAGACCGCACAACGGCCTGCACTGGCTCTTTCACAGCCTTTGAGGTCTGTTAGAGGAGCTCAGCCACTATCGCCCTCCGGAAGACACTTTGTGTTTTGGCTGAAGCATTACTGGCAGAGTGTAAATGTAATATGGATCCTCTGCATTTATTTATTTATTTATGTGTTTATTTCAGGGTTCATTTATTTATTTATTACTAGAACTCAACCCCAGTCTTCTCTCCACCCCACCCCCCTACCTCCCTTTCCCTGTGGAACATGCTGTGTATAAGCCATGTATTTTGTATGACTCTATTAGAACGGATGAATCTGGTTTTTTTTATTTTTTTATACTGTTTGATTACTATGATCCAAAAGTTTGCTATGGGGCCTTGGAGATGAATCATGGTTAAAACACATGCTCCATGGCAACACAAAGACCAGAGATTGGGTCCCCAGAACCCATTTAAATGCCAGGTGGGTGTGTCCTGCCACTGGTCATTCCAGCATTAGGAAGGCAGAGACGGTCTACCCAAAACAAGATGGCTGGCCAGGTTACCCTGAGGTTCTAGCTTGTCCCTCTGCTGTTGGGACAAGACACTGACAAATACAACTGGGGAAGGGCTTTATTTTAGCAGGGACTCAAGGCAGGGGCACAAAGCAGAAACCATGAAGGAACAATGCTTCTTAACTTGCTCCCTCTGGCTTGCTCAGCTACCTTCCTTCCACAGCCCAGGTCTACCTGCCTAAGGATGACACCATCTACCGTGGCTACCAAAGATTGCTCTATCAATTTACAATCAAGAAAGTGCCCCCACAGACATGCCCACAGGCAAATAGTTACTCAATTGAGGTTCCTTCTTCCCAAGAGTGTCAAATTGACAACTGAAGCTATGACATCAGCAAGGTTCAGGTTCACTTGTGATGCTCCGCATGACTGGATCAAGTTAGGTCAATTGTGATACTCTGTTGTTGAAGGGAAGACGCTAGTTAGTTCCCAGCTGCTCGGTCCTGAAATAACCACACAGAAACTATATTAATTAAATCACTGTTTGGCCCATTAACTCTAGCTTCTTATTGGCTAACTCTTACATATTAATTTAACCCATCTCCACTAATCTGTGTATCACCATGTGGCAGTGGCTTACCGGCAAAGTTTCAGCATGTCTGTCTCTGGCTGTGGCTCCATGGCTTCTCCCTGGCTCCACCTCCTTGCTCTAAGCATTCAGCTTAGTTTTTCCCACCTAACTAAGTTCTACCTTGCTATAGGCCAAGTCAGTTTCTTTATTTACTAACCAATAAAAGCAACACCTAGACAGAAGGGCCCCCCACACTACTCTGCATGACTGGATCAAGTTAGGTTCAGTTGAGATACTCTGCATGACTGGATCAAGTAAAAAGCAAACCCAGAAGACTTGTGATTTCAGCTGGCTTCCACATTCATATGCAAACATGCATTAAACCCCCTCCCCCCCACACACACACAGACACACAAAAAAAGAAAAAAGAAAAGAATTTACTGTGGTATTAAATAGTTGTTTTAATATAGAAAAGGTAATCCAACCATGCTAGTGGCATAATGCTCTCTGACTTGGAACTGGATTAATGGGGAATTATACTTTTGAAACTTGGAAACACTGAACTTTGGTGAGCAAGTCAGTATAATTTCTAACTATTTTCTCAAGTCCTTAATAAGCTAAGAGTCCTTCTGATCAATTGTGGCTAAAGTGGCAGTTAGAAATCCCAGGCTTGAGTAGTTTGGGTATGGTGGTATCTTTCTTCAAATTCTCTTAATTCTATATTATTAATTATGTGCACATTACGTAATACAAACTTTCCTTCATCGTTTTTGTTCTAACAATTATTCAGTAGCTTCTCATTGCAATGAGAAGCAAGCCCAAAAGTGTCTGATATCACTCCTGAGGCCCTAACCCACATATCTTCTGTGCTCCTTTACCACTGCCAATTATGTAGCCACCCTGCCCATCAGTGGCACAGCAGTCCCCTTGGATGACTCACCTCAGACTGAACCCTCTGTCTGGTGCCCCCAGTGCTTTACTGAGCAGGCTCCCCTTTACCCTCCAGGTTGCAGTTTGGACTTCACTTCCTCCAGAAGGCTCTCCTAAAGCCCCACCTGCATCCTGAACTGCTCACTGTGGTCTGGCAGAATCTTCTTCATCCTCTCATAGTTCTTAACATACATTTACAGTCTCTTGTTTATTCAAACATCACACTATCTGCAAATTTCTCATAGCAAGATATGGTATCTAGCTCATTGTCACGTCGTCAGCCAAAACAGGATCTCTTAGGAAAAGAGAACTCTCATTTTCACTAGCAGACAGGAGGCCTGCAATTCAGGGCCACACTCCACCAGTTACCTTTGGTCTTCACCAAATCATAAACTCTGTAGAAGAGAATCTCAAAAGAAAATGTGATCCTCTGTCTTCATGAAGCCAGGTGGCTGGGCCGAGCAATGCCCTCCAGGTCCTGCCAATGCCGTACTCAATCGCTCCATATGCCGAAGGTTGCAAGGTACATTGGGTTGCGCTAAAACACATGCAAGACAAGCACCCCTGAGCACTCTCACCCTGAAGAAGAAAGGTGAACTTTCTCTGTAAATACACATTCAAAAAAAAAAAAACCTCTACTCTGTTGCAATGGGAAGAAGGGAATTACCTCAAAAGACAAGTTCAGAAACGTGAATGGTGGGGCCACATGATGCCCAGCTCTGCCCTCTAAGACCCAAATGTTAATTTGAAAATAAAAGTTAGATTTAATTAGAAAGGGTTATGTTCTTTGCTGATTTGAACTTATTTATTAATTTTTAGCATACCTCCCAGTTCTCACTCTGGTTATTAATTGGGCCTCTTCTCTCGATGAAGAAACACAGCTGTGTTATTTGAAGCTTCCCTGGTGTTAGGCTCCCTTTCACCTCTGTCGCGGAGAGGAAGGAGCTGTGTTCTCTCTGCTCTAGCAGAGCCTTGGCCGTGTTTTAGCTGGCATGCAAATAGAGAGTGTGATCCATCATATGTTTTATTTAATAGAGTCGCTGAGAGAAAGGGAAGAGGAAATTGATGTGAATTAAATGTCCTTGTCTCTTCAGGCAACAAGATAAAAGTTCTGACTGATGGCTGAGATAGCTAGAAACGGAAGTGTTAACACAAAACAATGATTCTGTTAGATCTCTAGTCTCCGGAGTGTTGCAAATGGCAGAGAAAATTTTATTCCAGAAACAGATTTAAGGAGGCTTTCTTCCTTACTAGAACAGAACATTGGTGAAGTTGGGAAGAAGAGGGTGGCTAGCAAGGGAACAGAGCTCAGGGATCTGTACCCTGTCCTAGCCTCGCTGTGTCCCCTCCAGGGCCTTAAACAAGTCATTACCATCCCAGACTTATATTTCTCAAAATCTCAGTTTTCCAAGAAACAGGATCTAGTTTCTCCCTGAATTTACACTGTAAGATTTCTCCTGAAATAATCTGAGCAGTAGTTGTGAATGCACTGTTTTCTGGGGATCTCTCCCTTCTCTGTTGGCTGAATAAAACCACCAACAGAAGGTCATCCCCTGCTGCCGCTCTGCCGCAGGGACCGATGGAAAGCTATTTTACCGAGAGCCTTACAATTTGAAAAGCTCTAGTGTTAGGTGACTCCAAGAGTGGACTTCACTGGTCACTTGCCGCCGTTAGCTTGGCCAGAACTCTGCACACACTGAACTACGTAGAATGAATGAGTGACAGGGGCTTGGTGTTTCCCTCTATTCCCTCCCCATTATCACAGTGGGGAATCCTTAGTTGGATATGAATTGTGGGACTAGCTCTGCCCTGAGATGGGTTAGAACCTCCCTCCTTCTTGTGTTTCTGAGCCTATAGCCCTCCCTGAGTCTGGGAGTCTTGGTTCTTATCATTCCATTCCCACACTTGTAGGCAGAGACACGGGGTTATGACTGTGTACAGGGCTGTAAGCATGGAGAGCATTCAATACTTGACTTCAGTTCCCCAAGGTGTATTTACTACAAGTCTTTCTCTTATTCACACATGGGCACTGCTGAAAACTAATGAAGATTTGTGTTTTTCAAAGAAGATTTATTCTGCAAGCCACAGAAGACAGTTCCCTCAGAAATGGCTCCTGTCATTTGAGTCTGTAGTTCCTGTTTCTATATATATATATATATATATATATATATATATATATATCTGTGTGTCTGTCTGTCTCTTTGTGTGTATGTGTCAGAGAGAAAGAGAGAGAGAGAAATAAACACAAAGAAACCTCTTCTTTGAACACTACCAGTCTCTACACAATCATAACAATGTCTGATATCGTTCTCCGTGTCAGAATTTGGCTCATATTTTTAAATTAAATCCAGTCATTGTTCTTACAAACAAAAAACGGTCCACTTTCAATGCTCACTTCAAGGAAGGTGAGCTCTCGCAAAGTGTTCTTAAAATATTCTTGTGTTTTATCTGGGTTTCATTTTGTTCAGTGTCTGCTGGACAGAAGACTAGCACAATTTGCATTCTGAAAATGTTAAAAGATAATTCTGCTTGAACCACAATGGATGTTGGCTTGGCTATTACTTTGCTCAAATCAATTATTTAACGATTTAATGCTGCAATGTCCTTATCAAAATACCTGGCCCTTAAATGTGCTGATTTTCTCCACAGCCTTCGTGGTTTTGTTTTATTTAAGATTTGTTTCTGGATACATACAGTCAAGTATAGCATGCTGATAGTCTAATGTTATGGGTAAGATGGGCGAAATCAAATTCTTCTCACTGATAAAACTCTCAGATAATAAAGAATGATCTCTCACAGGCCACTAAGGCATAGCCACATACACACATACAGTGTAAGCAATTCCCTGGCAGAGTAAATTAACAAATGTAACTCAAATGAACTTAACTTGTTAGAGTATAGAGTTAATGAGCCTGAAACATGTGAGATTAGTTTAGGAGACTGAGCTTGGGCAGGCTCCAAAGCAACACACTGCATCCCAAACAGGGGGAAGTTCAGACCGTCACAAGGATTGCGAGCGAGCGAGGGAGGAGGCAAGTGGGTGGGTGTCCAACCACCTTCCTCAGCGACTGATAGCCAGAACGGGCAAGGACAGTTTTAACTGCCTTCATAGCTGGATATATGGAAATGGGTAAAGCATTTTCAAACATGTTGAGTGAGTTTAGAAAACCCATTTAGACTTGCATCTGTAAGTTTATATTTGTACCTACAGGAGTCTCTGTATCAGAATCCTTGGGGATCGCTTTAACAAACTCAGTTTTTCATAATATGGTTTGAAAGCACATTAAGTTCACCTTCATCCTGCCTTTCAATATTTTAAAGAGAAAAGCATAAAATATGATTATAAGGAAAAGGCTATTCTACTTAAATCTATGCGAATGGGCCCTTAGGCCTGTTCTCAAGTGAGATTACCAGTTAAAAGGTACTAGCTTCCATGGCTCCTCAAACCAACAAAGATTTTTATTTGGATTTCGTGAGTTACGTAACATTTATCTGCCATTATTTCTTGCTCTAGAAAAAGATAATAAAAAAAATACTTACCTCACAGAGTAAATTTGCTATGTGCCTGATTACTTACTGTGTCTATTTTTATTATTTCAAATGCTTAATTAGTTTCAAAATGGAATCAAGTTAGATCTGTACTATGTAACATAAAAAAATACTTTGAAGTTTTTAAAGTAATCAAGACAAAACATCCTTAGGCAGAAAATAGAGGAAAGTATTTTTTAGTCTTGAAGTAAATAAGTTTGTGCGAGAAAGACAACAAAGCAGAAATAATAACAGATACATACTCACAAATATGAAAGTGTGTTATATAGAAAACCCAACTTTTCAATAAACTGAAGAAACTGTAAAACTACATTTAAAAGCATAGGAGACATTTGACAGCGTGGTAATGCGCTCAGCAGAGGAGCTGATAAAGACTCCTAAGGGAGGAGTTCTGGGTTGGGGGTACGCGTGGGCTGCTCACAAAGCAGATGATTCCTCTGAAATTGCTTGTGTCACTAACCAAACTGGATTAAACCAGCTATGAGGGTGGCATCTGAGGGGGCTGTCAGGGGGGAGATGTGTGGGTCTGGGAAAGAGCTGGGAAAGGAAGAGATAAAAGAGAAACATGGGGCACTGGGGACTTCTGGCATAATTAACTGGTCTTCTAGGTGTTGGTGCCAAAGGACCTGAGTCTGAGTCTTGTCTCTCAGTCACCTCGCAAAGTTCCTAGATGCTCTCTGTTAAGACTGAAAGAAAGAGACATTGGTTGCTTTCTCTCCTAAGGTTGTGCCACCACTATTGCCCTAGCATGTTTTACAGGCAGGACACTATTGTAGATCACAGTTTTGACACTAGAACGTAAGTGTGGCGGTTCTGCAGGCACCAGCTCGACGTCTCCATGTGCAGTCAGTTGTGTAGGTGTTGTCTTCGGCAATGGGGCCATCAGTTTGTGGAGAGCAACCTGTAGTCTTGGCAACCGCTTGAGTTATTTGGGGATTCCTCTGGGACCTCTTTGACCAACAATTCTATTAGGTGTAACCCAATCCTTGTACTGGAAACTTCATTTAGTGACAAGAAATGATCAATTTGGAGCCTGGCTTCCCATTACTTTGCTATTTCATTTAGATCACCTCCATATATTTATATATTTTAGGGAGTTTCTACTATATTAGGTTTCCATACTACCCCTCAAATGGTTTTTCATTTTAGCTATCTCTTCCTGGATTATCTTCCTCTAGAGTATTATACTCCCCTCTGGGGTAACCAACCGATATCTGATTTGACTTGAGGTTTACTCCATGAGATGGAGCCCAAACTTACAACTCCTGCTTGTAGACCAGATAGCTCAGGGACCTAGGAGAAAACCAAATACTACTGGTCTAAAAAAATGTATGGATAAAATGATCCCTAATGACATTGTGTTATAGTCATAGGTCAGTGCCTTACGCAGTCATCATCAGAGAAGCTTCCTTCTGCAACAGATGTGAACAAATACAGAGACCCACAGTCAGACATTATGTAGAAAGTCAGAGACCTTGGAACACTCAGCCCTAAATGGGATGTCTCCATCAAATTTCTTCCCTCGGGGATCAGGTAACCCAGAGGAAGAGGTGGCAGAAAGAGCGTAAAAGCCAGAGGGGACAGAGGACACCAAAAGAACCAAGACCCTCTAAATCAACATAAGCAAAGTTCAAACGAACTCAGAGTCTGAAGTAGCATGCACAGGTCCGCACCAGGTCCTCTGAAAATGTATTATGGCTTCCAGGTCAGTGTTTTTATGGAATTTCTGAGTGTGTAAATGAGTGGATCTCTGGCTCTTGTGCCTTCTCTTAGACTCTTTTCCTTCTGTTTGCTTGTCATGTCCAACCCCAACACCTTTGGGTTTACCTTATTACACTTTTATTTTGTAATGTTTTGTTGTTATCTCTTAGAAACCTGTTCTTTTCTAATGGGAGACAAAAAAAGAGGTGGATCCAGATGGGAAAGGAGATGGGAAAGAACTGGAAGGAGTAGAGGGAGCGGAAGCTGTGATCAGGATGTATTTATCTGAGAAAAGAACCTATTTTCAATAAAAAGAGGAAGCAGATTGAATGAAACAATATATCCGGTCCAGTCAAGTCTGCCCCACCAGGAGCTGGACTCGTGGATTAGTGAAGCGATGTGGAGCATGCTAGCCCTGTCCTTTCAGATGTGCAATGAGCAGTCAGTCCAAGGAAGCCACCAGATCCTACCCACCCCCATGACCTGCGACGAGACCTGAGGCAGTGTCAGAAACAGGAGTTTCCTTCAGAAGCTGAAAGCAAAATGGACATACATGGGTTTTCAGATCTCAGCCTGAGCTGTCTGCTTCAGACACCTCCTGGTGTCACCTCCTAGTGACCAGGGAGCAAAGCAAGGTTGGACAAGTGCCAATCACTTCTTCCAGGCAAAAGGCAGGATAGAGTCTCTAGGGATTCTGGGACGGATTCGACGCACATTTGAGTAGGTTATTTTATGTCTTTTCCTTTTACAATGAGATCTTGGTAGCTGATGCTCAGCTTTGGTCACAATGGTGTATTTTATGTGCATGTTTCTGCCGTAGCAGTACGGCACTCTGTCAGAGCTGGAAGGAGGGGTGTGGCTGTAAGAACATTCATATATGATAAATTCATTCGTGAAACTATAAATAAGATAGATCTTAGGAGGGAAAATCAAAAAAAAAGAGAGAGCGAACGAGGGATGAGGAAGAGACAGTGAGTGAGGAAATCAGACGGAGAGAGAAAGCAGTGGTTTCAGCTAAGTGGATTTTTTTCCGTATCAAAGACTGCCACCTGGTGGAATTGTAAGGCAGCCTAACCCTCCCACGGCTGCAACTTTGGAAAGCAGCCAGAGCAATCAGATGCAGCTGACCTGTGAGCCTTCCGAGCTGAACAAAAGGCAGGTGAATAAATGTCGGTGCATCCGTAGATTCTGAATCTTGACAACACAAAGCCATACTTAATTTGAGCCCTGTGTATCAGAGGCTTTAAACGGCCATTAGTCGGGCATGCTGCGGCTCTCTTCTGTCACAGAACTCTGGGGCTGTTTACGGGGCATAAACCCGCCATATTTCTTGTGAGCCAACAAAAGGAAAGAAAATTTCTTGTGATAAAAAGAATAAATATTCCCAGGACAGACTCCAAAAGCTGCAAAGAAACCCTGTCTCGAAACACCAATAATAATAAAATAATAATAATAAATATATACATCTTTGCTTTGTTCTACATAAACCTTCATGAACTTTCTTTCAACCTATTTAAATAGTTGTCTTTTGGGGAAAAGATACATGTAGTTGAATATTTTGAACAAATGAAGTGACCACTGACATTTTTTAAATGGCCAGTGTGGTTTACCTTGGGTGGGATTTTAAAGAGATCATTTCTATCTAGTAAGAAGTAGTATTGGCTACTTCTTATGTAGTGTGTAGTATTGACAGGGGACTAAATGGCATGTTAATTTTTTTTCTTGTTCTACCAAAGGTAACAGTAAGATTGTATGTATGAAGAATTCATCCTTAACATCCTGCCTCCATACTATGTTGCTGACTTAAACAAAGATTACTGTATCATATGCCAGAAAAATCTATTTAAATGTCAAGAACAACTTAGCATTTCTAAGTCCTTGTATTGCCTTTTTTAGATAGTAAAGAAAAAGGAAATGAAAGTTTTCTCTTTTTTTAAAACTCCTGCCTGGGGAGGGAAAGTCGTTGGAAGCATTCATATGCTTTTTAATCATATTCTCTACCTCTAGTCTCCAAATCAACTATCATTTACGAATGGGGTCTTCATTTCTAAAGAACATCATTGTGTATTTCTGTCCTGTGAGTGGAACATTCTGGAGTCATCTGTTTTAGCACGAAGATTTAATGGCCACCTAGCTCTGTGAATATAAAAGCAGATAAGCAGTTCCAAGAAGACACTTTCTCTGCTGAGCTAGTATAATGTCAAAATTAATTGGATAAAATTAGAATATATGACCTGCTAAAAATTGTTTAAAGTTAACAATAAGGTTGTCATTTGGATAGCCAACCTAAAAAGCTTTCAAAAACAAGAAATAGCTACAGTGAACCATGTGATTTTTGTAATTCCTTTAGAGACATCCTTTTAATTCCTTTGAAAACAGAGCAGATTTGCTGAGCAGCCATACAACCCAATCAAATAGTCTGAGAACTAGGAAAGCCAAGAGTAAGATTTCATGATGTCCAAAGGGGCAGTTTTGGAAAACAAAAAGTAAACATGACTGTGAAGTTCAGTAAAATGGCCTTGGAAAACATCAGTGTCATTAGCTGTGACCATGAAAGGGCCATTGGATCTCAGGGACAGCAGTCCCAGTGGAGTATTGGGGCAAAAGTCGAGACAAGAGGTTAGAAGAGTAACAAAAGAGACAGCAAGGTTACTCTTTCCAAGACATGGGTATAAGAAAAAGCAGCTGGGCCCTCAGTCCACCTGAGGAGGCTGTTTTCGGACAAGATAACCAACAATATGCTCATTTCCCAGAAGGCCTCAGTGAGAGGGTAAATACAAAGGTGCAGAAGGAAGGGACACAAAGGAAGCCATGTTGTACGTCAGGAGGATTCTGGGTGGGAAGGGAGGGACAACAGAAGAGGGGTGGTTTTCTGACAATGGGGGGATGTGTTCAAGAGGATAGATTACTGAGGAATAAGGCGTTTGTTAGGAAAATTCTTAACTTCATGCACAGACAGACATAAACGACAGCATCACAAGGGTCCCAAAGAGAGTCCAGATCCTAAGCCAAGAGGCAGCATAGCAGGGAAATCAAAGCCTACATGGCAGAAGAAGCTTATACTCACAGTTCTAGGAGGTAGGAAGAGGTTGCACATCATGAATCTGTAACCAGGCTCTCTGACTCCCAAGAAGAAGGTGAGGGGGGGTTGCTAAGACTCACAGACAACATCCCAGTTGGATGCCTGTGGGTAGCTGTGAAAGAGGAAGAGAGGCTGCAGAGACTGCGGCCTGAACAGAGTTGAGAGTCTAACATTACATTCTTACATGCAACTTTTGTTTATATTTTTTAAAAAAAATAGAGAAATGATTTTACAGGAAAAGGAGGATGCAGAGGAAGGGCCTTATGAGATAATGGATTATTGAAAGTATAATCTCTGAATGCAGCTTCTGCTTGGGTCAGACAATCTACCAACTGCAAAGCGGAGGACTTTTGGCCTTTCCAACCACACTCCTTCCTTTGCTGAGTAACGGTGTGTGGAAAATTGCATACAGTGCTCATAGAAAAATAAGAGTCTAGTCATTCCTCATAAACTCCATTTTTGTTACAGGATGTCAAGCTCAAGAGACTTTCAAGATAGCCATAAATGTAGAGCCCCTTATCAAACCACACAGACCTCCTCTCAGCTCAAAGGTGATGGGCTTGCACCACCCCCGCGCTGCATATCCACGGAGGGTTGTGCTCAACAGGCCTCACACATGGCAGAGATGACTCTGGGCACACAGAGATACAGACATGAACTGTTTTGAGCTCCCCAGACGACTGACAAAAGTGGTCTATACTCTCAACTTCTTTCTTATCACCCTAAGCTGTCCTTCTTCTTCACGGGTAATAAACTCCCTGTTGGAGATGACAATAATTCTCCTGGAAAAGCAAAAAGAGTTCAGTCTGTCAGCAGCAGAATGGGGAGCAAATGCCTCTCACAAGGACCAATGCTATCTTAACAATTGCTCCACTAAACAGTTTGCAATAGTACAAGAAAAGCCCTTCTCCACAATGATATGACCCAAAACATCTGAGAATTTATGTCAGGCTAAAATGAGAAAAATACACCCAACCCTAAGATTAATCTTGGGAAGCAAAATAAACAAGTAGATTCCTAAGTTCTTATGCTACTTACAGAAACATTCAGATGCAGAGTGCTCGGGGCCTCGGAGACCACTGTCTCCAAGATTGTTGCTTAACAAACAAGGAACTGAGACAAGATTGCTTTATTGTTTTTAGTTTAAAACCTTTCTAAACCTCTAAACGGTCACCAGAGTGTACCCATGTTTATTTCTGTCTCTGTGCTCTGATAATGGCTTTGCAAGACTTCCCAACCACAAAGCATTAAGGTTTTAAGATAGAGACGATGGGATGCTCTAGATCAGAGGGGCTAAACCAAACAGAGGATAAAAACAAAATTTTATCCCACCGTAAGACAAACCAACTACTGTTTCTCCATTAAATTTTCCTGAAATTCATGCTAGAAAGAAATGAGTCCTAGAATTTGGGGATCCTTTCATGTTTACCAGATAATAGAGGAGAAACAGGGAGTGCCTTTTGTGTTCCTTAGTCTTATTAATTAAGAATTTAATTTAACTCAAACAGAAGCTTGAGGACAATTTTATTAGAGTTTTAAAGGAAATCTTCCAAGGCAGACACACTATAAATCTCGCAGCTGCCTGGGGAGGAGACTGGAGGGAGAGACGGAAAAGAGTCATTCAAAGGGGCATGACCATCAGACACAAGGTAGACAGGCAGCCACATGGCTGGAAGGGAGGCTTCGGAAAAACAGCAGGAATGCCCAAATGTTAGAGAAAGGCAGAAGTGTTAGGGAAAGCCTGAAGTGTTCATGGAAAGCATGCTTAGAGAGGAGAAAGAAGAAAGGTATAGGCTACACTATTTGAATAACAGAAAAAATGAGCAAACTCATAAAATTTCATGACTGCTCTGGGGTCAGGGACTTGGGGAAGGAATTGTACAGTATCTCATTAGAGGAAATATTATCCCACACAGGAATGGGGAGAAGAGGGTAAAGCAGAGGACAGAGTATAGGGATGGATAATAACACTAAGGACCTTTCAAGAAAGATCTATAGAAACCTGCTACTATAGTAGCTCTAAGTCCCCTCTGTGAATATGAGTTTAATCTACATACTCTGGCAAATAGAATACTGAAGGTGATAAAATAAGGTTTCTTAAAATATAAGATATTCTCTCTCTTTCTCTCTCTCTCCCTCCCTTCCTCTCCATATATATATATGTGTGTGTGTGTGTGTGTGTGTGTGTGTGTTCCTAACCCAATGTGTGTGTATACAACCCCAACCCTAGTCCTAACCCACTATATATATATATATATATATATGAAAAGAGAAAGAAAGAGAGGAGAGAGAATAATAATGGAAAACCAGCTGCCAAGTCATGAAGACACATAGGCCACCTACATCCAGGTCCGTGTCGCACAGAATTAAGGCCTGATCGCCTCCAGCTGTCAGTATAAATGCAGCTACATGAGAGATCCTGATGTCTGGGCCGTGGAAGCTGTGAGACAATTCTTATCTACTATTTCAAGCTTCTAGGTCTGGGGTGATTGCTGCATAGCAATGATGACCGATACAACTATAGAAATAAAAGTAGTGGCGCCTAGAATTACACGGCAGAGCCACCCTTCCCACTTCTATCACTGCCCTGCTACTGTGGCTCCTGTTCTTCCTTGGGAGGCTGAAGGAGGAGGGCGGCTGTGACCTGAAGGCAACTCTTGGCTACGTAGTACCAAACCAGCCTTAGGAATGAAAGGAGACCCCTCCCCCAACTCAGAGAATGGGAAGAGAAGGAGAAGGGAAAAGAAGGAAGAAGAGGACTGCTCTTTTGCTCCAGAGACTCATTGATCATTTTTGTCCTATCAGGATCCTAGTGTCTACTGAGTTCACATCTCTTGGCTTGAGGCCAGAAGTACTCTCTCTCTATCTCCAGCTACAACACACTCATGAGATGGTTCTGGATAGACGGCACCATTTGCCTGGATTCAGTTACTACAGATAAATGTGTTTGACTTCAGTGGTTCTATTCATCTCTACCACCACTTACCCGTTGTGGGAGAGTACTCAAAGGAAGAGCTCTCAGGACCCCTAGGGAGTCTGATACAAAAAGGTTATTGGGCCTCAACACTGTAGAGGCTCCTGTGTCATTCTAAAGCAACACTGTGCTTGAAAATTCTGGGTTTGTATTGGACCCAACTTGCTCTTGTAATATCCATAACCTGAACCAGAAAGAAGCTAGTGTTCCTGTGACCTCCTCAACTTAACTCTCTCAATTGCAAAATCAACTAACTTTTCCTCTGTGAACTTTCTTGAAAATAATAGCTGAGTGATTTTGCTGAATGTCTGCAAGAAATAACAATAAAAGTATATTGAATCTTGTAGCGATATTTCATTTGTGTTTTAATAAATAAAGCTTGCGTGAAGATCAGAGAGTAAAACAGCCACACTGATCAGCCTTACAGAGCAGGCAGTAGTGACACACACCTTCAATGCCAGTAGCCACACTGGTTAGCCATAGAAACCAGACAGTAGTGGTGCACGCCTTTAATCCCGGCACTAGAGAAGAATATAAAGATGGGAGGAGACAGTTGTTACACATAGTCTCATCCTGAGATTCCTGGAGGCAGGATGGCCATTTGGGACCAAGGTAGAGGTAAGAGCCAGTGGCTGGCTGTTTTGCTTTTCTGACCTTCAGGTTGAACCCCAATATTGTCTCTGGGTTTTTATTAATCATGCTACAGAATCTGCACAGAAGACTTTTGTACTTTTAAGAAAGTGGAATTCAACCAGATAGAAGGTCAGTGCAGTGAACGCATATTTATTTTCTGTGGTTCTCACAACAGCCTTGGTCAATTTACCCGGTGTCTTCTCTAACTGTGGAGAATGTGTGAGTAGCATCTCAATAAATTGATAAGTGACAGCTTTAGGTTAATCAGAAATTGAGGCTGAAAAACTAACAGCTAACAAGAAATATAGGAAAGCAAAATCAGAGCCATTTATTCTGCTAAAAGTTCAACTCTAAAAATGGAGCAGTCAGCAGAATTGCCAGGCAGAGTTAGCGGTGTTACCTGAGAAGGTTTCTAGCAGGAAAGGAGGGAACTGCGGCTTCCTAATTAACACTTCAGCGAATACTAAAATGGCCTTAAAGTAGAGCTTAAAAGGTATTTTAATGAGTTTTCGGCAGGGACTGCTGATGAGCCCTTTTTCATAAGTGAAGGGAAATGTCTCAGAATTAACTGAGGCTTATGATCATCATATTGGAATCATATTGCAGGGAAATAAAACCTTTTGCCGAAAGTTAAACAAAAGGCCCAGCAGGAATACTAATCAAGCTTGTAGCTTGTTCTAATAATTCTAAGGGGCAGATTTCTGGAGCCTAAATAGTACAGCATTGTCTCTTTTTAACTGTCCTTCTGAGAAACTGTTGGTGTGGATCAAAATGTTCTCCTCACACATGACTGAGATACACGGGATTGCATACACACATATACACATACACACACACACACACACGCACATGTTTATGTGTGTACAGCACTTTTGCTAGCTTTTCCTTCAAAGTGCCAACTGGTCACCAGGCTGCCCCCACCTCTTCTCTGCTTTACTTCAGTCTCCCCATCTGCCTCCCATGTCCAAGGAAATGTTCAAGCCCTCCCTCTGGCTCCCCTCTCTTTCAGGGCTGCCAATCTATCTTACCATTATCTGTCATTTCAGAAAGAAAGGTTAAAAAGAATATCTTGGAGGTTCAGAACCGATAAGTTTTCTTTTTTTTATTAAATAAAGGACTGACTCCTTGTCTGTTTCTCTGAAACTCTAATAACTTTGGATCCTCCAAGAGACCACAGTGGTTGGTCTGGAAAAATCTATATTGATGTTCACAGTTGCCTGGGGGGAAGAAAGACCCTGTATGTCTCAATTTGCTTAGGACAGTACTGGCTTTTGATCATCTTTTAGAAGTGCTTTGTCTTCTGGGAGAGCTTTAAAAATAAAGATAAGAATGTTAGAAGTAGTGTCTGGTTTAGTTTCTAAAATTAAGTTATGTGAGTTGTTTTGTATTCTAAAATAAATAAGTGTTTCATCATTAAACAAGGTGGAAGTGGGCAAGATTAACAAATGACCTCTCATTGGAAATTATACTTAAAGTCTCTTGAAGAATTTGGGGCCCTGCCTCGACCCTAGATAGAGGCTGAGGGGCAGTGTGTAAAGACAATAAAAATGGAACCACTGTGTCAGCCTTACCATAAGCAAAGCCTGGGGTTATCAGGGAGAATAGCTGTCGGGAGAGACTGCCAAAACTTGGACCTTGCACAAAAACATTCTCACCAGGGCAACTGCCTCATGACTTTACAACCTCAGCCTGGTGCCAAGGATCATTCTTTCAAAATACAAAACTATCCCATTGCCTTTAGAAACTTCACCTTGCCTCATTTCCCTCAAACTGGGAGATGGCTCAGTGGGCAAAGGGGTTTGCTGCCAAGCCTGATGACCTGAGTTCAATCCCCAGAAGTCACATGTTGGAAAGAGAGACCCTGGAAAGTTATCCTCTAACCATCATGTGCTGTAGTATACACACACACATGAATGAATGAATGAATGAATGAATGAATGAATGAATTGGTGCACACAGGTATGCATGTTCGTGGCTTACTGCAATATTGTCATTATCACACTGATTTTCCTGAATAAATACCACTATTCTTTAAAGAAAATTTTCCTCTCTCCCTCTTCCTCTCTCTATATATATGTGTGTGCTTGTATGGATATATACATATATTTTTATTAAGTTGGCTAAGTAATATCTATTTGCTTGCTAATAAAAAATTTTGTCCTTAGACCAGTAATATACAGACCCCTTAGAAACTTATCAGAGACACAGAATCACAAACCCTTTCCTAGGTGTTTTGAGTCAGTATCTGCCTTTTATAAGATCCTCAGCTGTTGAGTGTACTTCTTAAAGCTAAAGAAGTCTTGGTCTGGAGATCAGACTTGGAGGGATCTTTCATAAGGGGACAAACAGAAAAGTGGAACTGCTGAGCCATCCGTTTTTCAACTTTCTATCATTCAGTTCCTCTGCCTCCCCTCTTCCCAGGGTTACACAGAGGAAGGCACCTGGGGTGATTTCAGCAACCAAACCAAGTGCTAAGGTCCTCAGAAGGAAACAATGTGCAAACTCAGCAGGCTCAAGTATGCTGAGTTGTTTTAGGATTGATTTTTATTTTCATCATGTGTATGCATAGCAGAGGAGGGCTATGTACACATGAATTAAGATGCTACAAGCAGTCAGAATGAAGCACCAAACTCGAGGGTATCAGGTCCTCTGGATCTAGAGTTACAAGTGGTTGGTTATAACTGGACATGCAGAGGACATGGAACTGAACTCTGGTCCTCTGCAAGAGTACTACACATTCTTAACTGCAGGGCCATCTGAGACCCCCCCTCTCATGAGTTCTTAATACAGTAGAATGTGAATTAATCATAGACCTCTCAATAGCTAATATTACAGAGGAGGCTCAAACTTTCTGAGAATCCTGTAATGGGATTTTTGAGTTGAGGTAGTAGAAAATCCAAGTCAAACTAGATTGAGCAAAGGGGTGGGGAGATTTATTGGCTTTGTAACTGAAAAGTCAAGGTGTGGACAGACTCTCAACACAGCATCAGCCTATGTTATTCAAACAATGCTACAGATTGTGTCTTAGTCAGGGTCACTGCTGCTCTGATGAAACACCATAGCAAAGCAACTTTGGGAGGGAAGGATTTATTCTGCTTATTCTTCCACATCATTTAACCACTAAAGGAAGTCAGGACAGGAACTCAAGCAGAATAGAAACCTGGAGGCAGCAACTGACACAGAGACATAGAGGGGTGCTGCTTAAAGGCTTGCTCCTACTGGCTTGATCATTCTGCTAATTTTATAAAACCCAGTGCAGTAAGGAAGCCACTTGTTCATTTCCCGGATACCTAGACTCCTGAAATAACCACACAGAAACTATATTATTTAAATCACTGCTTGGCCCATTAGCTCTAGCTTTTTATTTGCTAACTCTTAATTTAACCCATCTCCATTAATCTGTAGATCACCACAAGGTCATGGCCTACCAGCAATGTCTCAGCATGTCTGTCTCTGGCAGCGGCTCCATGGCTTCTCCTTGATTCCACCTTCTTCCTCCAACCATTCAGTTTAGTTTTCCCCACCTATCTGTGCTCTACCCTATCACAGATCCAAACCAGCTTCTTTATTAACTGATGGTATTCATAGCATACAGAGGGGAATCCCACATCACCTTCCCTTTTTTGTTTAAATAAGAAGGAAGGGTTTAACTTTAGCATGATAAAATTACATATAACAAAACAGGTATCAAGCAAGAATTAGTTACAATATTTTATATCTACTATCTTTTATCATAACAAAAGAAAACTATAACTATCAATTCCTCAACTCCATCCAAGACCAGAGGATATAATATTACCTAAGTAAACAGAAAGTACATTGTAAGTAACTTCCAAAACTCTAGAACTGACAGAGACATCTCACTGCCTGGACAGTTCTTCTGTACCATTGGGGCATCCATCTTTAGCCTACAGGCCCATAGTATCCATCAGACTTTTCCACGAAGCAGGAAATTTCTTTTTTTTTTTCTCATGGTTTATTTTTTTATATTTAAAAATTTCCATCTCCTTCCCTCCTCCTCCCTCCTCCTCCCCCTTCCCTCCCCTCCTCCTCCCCCTTCCCTCCCCTCCCCTCCACCCATACCTCCCCTCCCTCCCTCTCAAGGCCAAGGAGCCCTCAGGATTCCCTACTCTATGCTAAGACCAAGGTCCTCCCAACTCCCCCCAGGTCCAGGAAGGTGATCGACCAAGCTGAGAAGGCTCCCACAGAGCCTGTCCATGCAGAAGAATCAGAGCCCAGTGCCATTGTCCTTTGCTTCTCAGTCAGCCCCCGCTGTTGGCCACATTCAGAGAGATGGGAAAGACAGCTCCACCAATATTTTGTCAAGTCACTTTCTTCTATGTCCTGCAGAATGTCTAGCAAACTCTTTCAAGAAACAGGAACCCTGAAGGAAAATCTTATCTTTAGGCAAGTTCAGTTATCATTTCTCTGAGAGTCTTAAAAGTCCAGCTCAATCAGCATACCATCAAGTAGTCCAGGCAAGAGCAGTTTCTTGCCTAAATGGCTATCAAACTCCATTAGGAGCCTCTTCTATGTCCATCATATTCTCTTGAAGTAATAGTGCTGCCAGGAGCAGATGTGTCTCATTGTCATAAAAAGTAAAACATTTTAAATGCCATATTCTGCAGTTTTTGAAAGGTTTGAAGAATGTCTATCCATCTAAAATATATCTCTGTACATCTAAAAAAAACTAACATGTCTATAAACTTGATTATTATAGGTGACTCTCTATTAACCTATATTTCTTAATTATACATTACATTTTTAAATTCATAAACACAATATCTTAATCAAGAGCAAAAATATACTTATAGCAAAATTGGCCTAGAATTTATATCAATAGAGCAAGATCCATACCAATGCAAATCTCTATAGCATATCCCCCTTTAAATATAAACAAACATTTACAAACAATATTTGGGAATATGGGCATAGTTCTCTCCAAACTACTTCCTGCTTTTTTGTTGGGCAAAGTCTTTTTGGGGGGTGTTCATGGTGACCTTTTAGGGGGTCTTGGTCCATCAAGCCACATTAGTCTGGAAGGAAACCATAGGTTCTCATCTTCTGTGGAATGAAAACAAAAGAAGAATCTCTTTTCCAAAGCAACCTATCCTTAGACCCATATTTTGACATCAAGATACCTTTAGAGTATATATTCTGTACAATATAGTCTTTACAATAATATGTCTCTGTACTTAGCTCATTCACAGTCAAAAGGATCAAAGAAAACACAATAGTATACATAATCCAGACTCTCTGTGAATTTTCCATTTTACATGACTTATTTTTCTTTACTCGTTTTAATCTATGATTGTCTTACTCTGTTTCCTTAAAGACTGTTTTATTTTTTAAACAATTTACTTCTTTTCCAACTCTCTATACTCTTTTTTCTTCTCTCTCCCAAGCCTATGTACATTTATCCAACACTGTGACCCATTTAGAGGTCTTTTTTATCTGGATTTGTCTTTATTGTGTATCTGTAATACTTTTCTGACCAGAAGTGTGTCTTAAAATGCTAAGTCCTTCTTATGAACTTAAAGGGAAGCATTGCTAGGGGAAATATGGCACTACCTGCTTGCTCTGCCCAGTTCAGTATGGCTGAGCTGTTTGCTGCCTCTGAGAGCCATGTACATTGCCCCATTTTTAGGCACACAGAGAGTCTCTGTTGTTTTTAAGCAAGTTGTAGCATTCTGCTTACAAACCCCTTTTAAATGCTCCATAGCCAGACCTTGTTAGAGTTTGTACTGGTACCACAGCCCAGGAAGCAGGCTTTTTTAAAAAGCATGACCTTTTTTTCTGTTACTGCTGAATCAGGAAGACCTCTCTTAAAGGATCTACCACACACTGCCAGCAGCCAACAAAATGTTGGCTACCAAGGAGCTGTGTTTAACTCTGTTCTTTTGTGTCTAGAATTACTTTTTAAGCTTTTTCAGGATTTGGGTGAATATAGCTAGCACACATTGGAGTGCCAATTTATTGTGTGAAGGTTGCTTGTTCATTTCCCGGCTGCCTGCCAGCTCAGACCTGAAATAATCTCACAGAAACTGTATTAATTAAATCACTGCTTGGCCTATTAGCTCTAACTTCTCATTGGCTAGCTCTTATATTTTAATTTAACCCATTTCTAGTAATCTGTGTGTTACTACATTGCTGTGGCTTACTGGGTAAAGTTCCATCTGGCTCCTGTGGGGCTTCTCTTTGACTCTGCCTCCTTTCTCCCAGCATTCAGTTTAGTTTTCCCCACCTAGCTCTATTCTACCCTATCAAGCCAAGCCAGTTTCTTTATTAACCAATGGTATTCACAGCATACAGATGGGAATCCCACATCAACTCAGGACCACACCAACCTAGGAAACATTCAAGCCCTCTGTCTGACTCCCCTCTCTTTCAGTGCTGCCAGTCTTTCTTACCATTATATGTTACTTCCCATAATGGGCTGGGTACTTCCTCATTAATCACTAATTAAGAAAATGTCCTACAGGCTTGCCTACAGCCCAATCTTAGGAAGGTATATTCTCAATTGAGGTTCTCTCCTCTCTGATGATTCTAGCTTTTGTCAAGTTGGCACCAAACCAGCCGATAGAGACAGGTACCTGCCTTTTAGAAGATGTTTTCTCTATAGTGGTCTGGTTTACAGTAATGGTCTTCTCGGTGTGTGTTTATTCTCTAGATGGCTTGTGTTTTAGCACATCCTTCCACTTCTGGCCATAGAAAGGTAAGGTTTCTCTCCCAGAATGTTTATGGAACTCTAACACTTTTCTGCTGGAATCCACAGGTGTCCTCTCCCTCCTCAAAAACAGCTTGGCCATTCATTAGCCACAGATACAGAGCTGTGGGGCAAGGAACTGTAACCCCCAAATGCCATGTTTTGGTTATCATCTAGAGGATTCTATTGTTCCATTTTACTAGTCATGATGGAACAAATTCAAATTATATTTAATCATGTAGATTTATAGCTCTGCTCTCCTACCTTTTCAGGCTTGACCCAACAAAAACTCATCAACCAGTGAGAATACAGAAGAAAAGTCTCAGTAAAGTTTGTGGCATGGGCTGACATTGTCTTAGTTAGTGTCCCAAGCCACCATCTACTAAATAATGGTGAAAGCTTTGACTTTGACCAAAGTGCCCAGAGATTTCCTAATGGCTTCTAATAACTATGGCTTTGCCTCAAAGAAATCATTCTCACTTGTGTCTCCAAAATCTGGATGTAGAGCTGTGAGTCGCACTTGGAGATGTCCAATTTTGTTCTGTACCACTCAACTCTCGAGTGAACCATTCTGTACAAATCTACTTTAATTATGTATTAATTTCAATATTATTACATGCAGCACACAACTTCTGCCTATTAAAAATTCATCAGGTTTCTATCAGTTTTATTTAGTATTCATTTTAAAGCAATGTTCACTTTTTAAAAGCCTCAAGATAAATGTGTTGCTCTACATAACCAAATTATGATGTAGAGGAAATAGAGATACCTTCATGAGCCACCTACCTTTCCCCTCCCCCCATGTCTACAGAGGCCAAAGGAGAACTGACTGAGCACAGTATTGAGGACACCACTGTTTCAGAATGTTATTGTGCTTGGAATGTCAAAATCCTATTCTCATTTGGTCGTTAGGGGAAATATTTTATGCCCTCATCTTCAGCCATCCTGCTCTATAGATTCCACAGCAGGGATGTTTTTCCAGATGCTGTTAAGAGTCACATGCTTTATTTCTCCAGGCCCATTCCATTGTCTTTCCATGTAGTTAAGTGCAAAAAATAATGACAAGTCTGAAGTCATGTGTGAGAAGAACATCGTGGCAATGCAATTCAGTTTTTTCTTCAAGATCTAAAATCTTCATCTAATATTCATGAAGTTCCAGGTTCAAATGCCTACCTTATTTGATCCCAACTGTAATTATCCTCATTTATTGAATTTCATGTGCTTTTTATACTTTAGGAAAATTTATAGATATGCTTACAAATACTGAGCAATACTTTAATTCAGGAGAACCATGGCTTTAATCTGTACTTCTCAAGGTCAAATAAAATACAGCAAAACTTTTGAGGTACAATCATCGATTGACCAACAAATCAGCATTTCAGAACCGAGCTGAGTAATACATACTGGTGTGGCCATTACTTCTTTAACGTGGGTGGTGCTGCAGCACTTCAGGCTATTGCTTAAAAATATTAAGCTCAATAGTCCAAGTGTCCATCAACTAATCAATGGATGATGAAAATGTCGCATACATACACAGTGGAATGCTATTCAGCTTTAAGAACATAAAATTTCACAGGAAAGAAGATGGAACTGGAGAGTATTATATAGAGTGAAGTAACTCAAATCCAGAAAGATAAATGTTTTATGTTCTGTTTGATTTGTGGATTCTTGATACCAATCTTAAGGCTTGGATATGTAACTTGGAATAACCTTAGAAACCAGGAAAATAGGAAGGGACCATTTGGGGTGAGGGGCTAGAAAAACAGTTCAGGGGGGCTTGATAGCAGGACACCAGTACTATGTAGGGGAAAAGGAGGCAGGAAATTAACTTAGAAAGTGAAGGAGGGTAATAAGAATAGGAAAGGAAGAGGAGTGAATAACGCTAAAGAGGTATCCTGGCTAGTTTATGTCTACATCTGAAAGGAGGGAGCCTCAGTTGAGAAAATGCCTCTACAAGATCCTTATTATTAGTGATTGATGGGAAAGCCCAGCCCATTGTGTATGGTGCTAAACCTGAACTGGTGGCCCTAGGTTCTAAAAGAAAGCAGGCTGAGCAAACTACAATGAGCAAGCCAGTAAGCAGCACTCCTCCATGGTTTCTACATCAGCTCCTGCCTCAAGGTTCCTGCCCTGTTTGAGTTCCTGTCCTGACTTCCTTTAATGATATGGAAGTGTAAGCCAAGTAAACACTTTCCTCTCCAAATTGCTTTGGTCATGGTGTTTTATCACAGGACAGGAGGTTTGTAAAACTCATTAATAAACCTATTATTTTTTTAAGCTTACTTTAAAATACACATATAACATATGCAAAAATATTACATGTACATATGCCATTTTAATGCAGTTATACGACATGGTCAAACAATGTGTCCCCCCATAACTGTCTAAAACAAACTCCTAGACTGAGCAGAGGATACCTCCTTTTGAATTGTTGATTAGGGAGTTCCAAAAGACCATCCAAAACAGTATAGACTACTGCCATAGCTCTTCCTTGCCTGCTATAATATCAAGGTAAGACCCTATTGCTTAGACTACACACACTTGCTCTCTCAGTGTCAGAAGGTGCTATGCAAGCTGCTGAGGGAGAAAAGTTTCCAATAATCCTACCGATCTGTTGACAGAGGTTTCTGTCCCACTAGGTCCCACAGCTGTCCAGTCCCAAAGAAACACATAGAAGTCAACATTAATTATAAACTGGTTGGCCTAATAGCTCAAGCTTTCTTATTAACTAATTCTTACGTCTTAAATTAGCCCATAATCTTTTTTTCATTTTTTTATTAAAAATTTCCATCTCCTCCCCTCCTCCCATTTCCCTCCCCTCCCCTCCACCCACACCCCCACTCCCTCCCTCTCCAGGCCAAAGAACCATCAGGGTTCCCTACACTACGTTAAGTCCAAGGTCCTCCCAACTCCCCCCAGGTCCAGGAAGGTGAGCATCCAAACTGACAAGGCTCCCACAGAGCCCGTCCCATAATTCTTGACTACCACAGAATCTGCAGTGCAGAAGAGGACCAAAGAAATTATGTGAAGGTTGTGCTTTGGCATGACTGCAGGCAGGACTGATTGTCTTTTCCCCCCATAGATTAAGTCCTATTCAATGACAACAAAGTGCATGGAGGAAGAAGTACCTGGCTCTGATTTCCACAGGGTCTCATTTGAATTCAAGGGAGAGTGGTCACTTAACATTCTCATCAATGGACATCTTCTCTGGGTTAATCAAATCATTGAAAACCACTGATTCCTAATTCCTTATGCTGTGGGTATCCACCAGAGGCTACTCCGGCACAGGTTTAAACCAATAGAAAATCTATATTAGCCAGTCAGTGACTACACTGAGGGTTTGGGATCCCACTACAGTGCCTAGTCTTTCTAAGGATGAGCTTTTAAGCACGAAAACCACATCCTTGATTAACACACCTCAGTTAGTAAGAACAGTTAGCCAGAAGTGAAGCTACAGAATCCAAAGAGCAAGGTCAGTACATTTAGAGACTTTCCTAGAACTGTAGACTGCAGTGGATTAGGTTCTTGTCCCTGTTGCTGCCTATGTGCTGGATTTCAAGGCCTGAACGGTACTTCCAACATACTGCCAGTTACGTTAAAGTCTAGGAGCCAGTAACACAGAGTATGAGACACAGGTCTGGTGTCTACTACCATTGGTCCTCTTTCTCTGAGGAAATCCTGCCTGTTGCTCACTCCCTATGTAGCTCAAGAGAACTAATGATGTCTGATTCATTGATCTATTGCATCTGTGCAAAATGAGAAATCAGGTGAGGTGTGGAATTGGCTTGAGGGAAGAAAGAATGCCTGAGCTTTAAGACTAAAGATGACCAACTGGCCACAAGTAATCAGTTCACACAAGTACAGGGCAAACCTGACAGTAGCATGTGTCTCTTCCAATGACACATGTGTAATAGTGACTGTTTACTTGTCGGCAGCCACAGAGGTCTCTGTGTCTCCAATTCAGCCACAACTTCAAAAAGCCAACACAGCCAACCACACTAGACTCTGTATGTCCTTTGGGAGAGCTACATTATTAGAGGATCAAGAAGAGGAGTCAGCAATGGACTTAACACTAAGGAAGATATCAAGAAGAATCAATTACATTCAAACTACAGATTATTTAAATAAGACTAAGCTGATAGTCAAAAGGGGAGTGAAGGGACAATAATTGCTTTAATGTGGGAAGGGTGGGGAAATTAATAGCTTTTTATAATTTTGGAAAATTAGTTCTTTTAATTTGATGTGTATGGGTGTTTGCCTTCATTCATGTCTTTGTACCATGTGTGTACATTGCACTCAGAAGCCAGAAGAGGATATTGTAGTTCCTGGAACTAAAGACGCAGATGGTTGTGAGCTGCCATGCCATGTAAGTGCTGGTAATAGACCCTGGGTCCTCTGGAGGAGCAGTCAATGCTCTTAACCACCGAGTCATCTCTCCAGCCCAATAGTTGATTTTTGTAAAGTGTTTTAAAGATAAATATGCTGCTAAGTTATCAAGATGCATCTTTGTGTTGACTGTTTCCTGCGTCCTGCATAAATACACGAAAGTTGTCCTAGGAGAGTAACTCACTTCGTCTACCACTCTTTCCTTACTAGGAGATCAGATGCAACAGCCTAACTTTTCCTGTACATGTGTTATTGAAAAAGAAAACCCCTCCAAGATATCTTCTTACCTGCCAGCAACAACATGCAAAGAAGCCATGATGTTTGGGGACTCTCTTGTGAATGAGATCTGTAGAATGTGGTCCACCCTATGTGTTGGAACTCCTTCAAGGAGAAAGCAAGTCAACTTTTCTCTGTACCACTGTGGACACAGAACTTGCTATTTGCCTTTTTAATAAAGAAACAACACAGGTCCTGGACTGTGCAGCTGTTTTAAGCATCACTGAACACAGAGTACACATTATCTAGAGACTGGAATTTCACAAATTAAGAGAAACCACTCCTGGTGTTATCCAAACTGGAGACTGTCAGCCAACATGTCTATAAGGTGGAAGGAAAAGTAATGGGACCTCTTTTCCCTGGATCTTGGACCCTTAAGTGGCAGCAAGACAGCCTGGATCTGACCAGAGTGCCCAGCCCTGCTGCACAGAAATCCCTGGTTGGCTTTCTTCTTGATCATCACCCACTGGAAATTTCCCTGGCACACGTGAGCACCGTGGCTCCCACTGCAGAAGCTCAGACCCACAGGCAGGCACAGCACCTGGGGCTAACGGATTGCGAGGCAGAAAGCCAGAGGATAATCCCCGGCAGATCGGGCTGGCAGGGATATCAGAATGCGAGCAGGGGGATAATGATTAGGACAAATAGCAAGTACATGGTTGCCCTTCACGGGCCACGAGAGTCAGCGTGTCCGTCACACTAGCAGGTGAGCGTGGGGACAGAAAAGAGGCAGTCTCAATCTGTTTTCAATTGTCACCAGGAGAGCTCTCTGTCCCCACTACACGAATTCTGGGTCCAATTAGTTCTAAACCACTAACCCAAGGAACATGCAGTTAATTCCAAAACATTGGATAATTTCCTTCCCAGCCGAAACCTTAATGAATTGGCTGGCTCTTCAGTCTTGGTGGGGAAAGAGCTGTCTGGAAGGCAGGTCTCCAAAAGTAAGAAAGGAGAGTAGCAGCTCCGACAACCCACGGCTGTCTCTAGTACCTCTAACAAGAAAATCTAATCTGACTTTTCTTCAGAAAATTCCTCACAGACACAAGTGACAGAATCAAGTGTTCCAAAATCCTTTCATCTCCTAGAGCCTTACCCTTGCTGTCTCTAGTGTGACCTGACATTTGAGATCTTAGAGCCTTACCCTTGCTGTCTCTAGGGTGACCTGACATTTGAGATCTTAGAGCCTTACCCTTGCTGTCTCTAGGGTGACCTGACATTTGAGCTCATCCATGAAGATGCAGATGTCCTGGGAAGACTGACAAAATAGCTCTGGGCCCTAGGATCAGCTACAGCTTAGTCCTGTAGCTCACAGAAGAAGCTGAGTTTGAACCTCAGTTTTTCCATGAAAGCTGTGCGAACATCAGTAAATACGCATTGCTTAGGCCTCTTGCTCACTTGCGAAATGAGGAAATGGTATCGTAAGGATTAAACGCCAGCTGTTACTAAATTCTGTATCTAAAGATGCATTGAGCCAGGTGGTGGTGGCGCACGCCTTTAATCCCAGCACTCGGGAGGCAGAGACAGGCGGATCTCTGTGAGTTTGAGACCAGCCTGGTCTACAAGAGCTAGCTCCAGGACAGGCTCCAAAGCCACAGAGAAACCCTGTCTCGAAAAACCAAAAAAAAAAAAAAAAAAAAAAAAAAGATGCATTGAATCATATTTTAGTAGTGGGAGTTGGGAAATGGCTCAGTGGGTATGAGTTCAAATCCCCAGCACCCGCGTTAAAAAAAAAAAAAAAGTTGCTGAGCAGGAACAGTCATCTGAGCATCTGAGCTAGAGCAAACAACTGCAGAGGCCAGCAGGAAAACCTTCTCCCTCAAAAACTGCCCTGTACCTAATAAAACATATTTCTGCTATATAATATTTTAACTGTCACCCACAGCTGAAGAGCAGGCACACCGCTTTCAAAAGTTGGCCAACCATTGAGAGGAAGCCAAAGAACTTTAATCAACATTTTGTGACAGCCAAGAAAAAGAATCCTAACAACCCTGGGCTAGATCCAGCCTTGTGATGAATTGTTGATGGCAAATTCAGAGTCGCCCAGTGGGGTGCTCTCTGACATTCAGAGGCAGGCTTTAAACGGGCTTTGGCGGACTTGATGAGCAGTCTGTGATCTAAGACACTTCCGATAATCTCAGCTTCCGAAAAATCAGGGGAAATTTATTTTATTTGGAAACAATGCAGACAGACGTACTCATACTTCAATTTTCAATGCGTCATATCATAGAATGTGTTACAAAATTTTGGTACAAGCCAACAGAAGGCACAAAACTAAACCCAGCAAGCTTCTCAAGTATAGAATGGTAAAATAAATACCAGCAATCATTCCACTGAAGTATAGAGCAAAGCTGAAGTGATTAAAAGGGATCAGTGGCCAAACCCCAAATCTTTCATTCTCCAATATGCAGTTAGTTCGCCCTGTTACAACCCTCGGTCAGGACTTCCTGCTAGGTTTTGCTGTGAGCATTTTGATTGTCCCAGAATATTTGTGTGTGAACAATCCTACCTAACAAATAGCAAACTCTAGGCGCTAAAGGTTGTTCTGCGATATTCTAAGATACCACGACTTTGCTTTAAGATTCAGCTCTGCATTGACTGTGCTGGGAAGGCAGTCTTAGGCAGTTAAGAGCATAAAGGGTTTGGTTTTCATTTTGACTAAATGATTAAAGTCTATGTGGCATAAAAAAAAGTTGAAAAAGGTTTAACTTTTTGTAGGTCTATAAAATGGGTGTTCTGTAGAGCCTGGTAGCTAAACATGAGAAAATTAAATAAAACATTTTAGGTTAAAAAAATCACAGCATGTCTGAGCCGTGGTGGTGCACGCCTTTAATCCCAGCACGTGGGAAGCAGAGGGAGGTGGATCTTTGTGAGTTCGAGGCCAGTCTGGTCTACAAGAGCTAGTTCCAGGACGGGCTCCAAAGCTACGGAGAAACCCTGTCTCAAAAAACTAAATATATATATATATATATATATATATATATATATATATATATATATATTAGCATGAAGTATAGCATGGCTAGAAGAAGTAGAAATGACCTGTGGGGATGACTAAGTGTCATGCTAGCAAAATTCTTCTCCTGAAACTTCCTGTTAAAATAAACAGGGACACACAAGCATTGAGAGCTAGCTTAGCCCAATTCCCAAACCTAAAACATAATCATCTCCCCATGCACAGTTAGTTTCTGGCAACACATGGAACTCTAAGCTTACCTAATCTTTCTTATTCCTATTTTAAGAGTACCAAATTCAATGAGCTTTGTGAAATGCAAGGGAGAACATACAGATTGATAGTGTGTCATATTTGTCTTCCAGGGAAATTGCTTGCTCCAGTGAATTGTCTAAAAAGAAATAGGAAAAACGGAAAAGGGCCAGAGAGATAGCTCGGTGCTAGGATGCATGCCTCGGATATAAGAGGCCCTGGGTTAATTTCAAAACAAACCAAGAGCAAAAGCCCAGAAGGTGGCACACCTCTGAGAGGCAGGGTGAACACCTGTTCACCTCCATATCGAAAGCCCTTTCTGGGCAGTGCAACAGGGCAGCTTGTTCTGCAGGAATGCAGGAGAGACCTTCCCTACAGACCCAGGTCAGGCAGGGAGCAGTCCTCTTTCATTGAGAGAACTCTGAGCCTGTGAACGTGGCAGAATAGCTTAGTCCCCCGGTTCATCAAACTAAGTGAAAACCGAGGGACACTTACGGTTTAGCACCAAATGGTTTGCGGAGACAAAGTGAGCGCATGCGCTCGCCAGAGCTCCCTGTGCAGGACCACAGTGAGAAGGGTCAGAACGCCAAGAAAGTCAAATCACGGTGAAGTGATCTCAACGGTGCTTTGAGGAGGAAACATAATATAATTTCTTTGGAAGAATAATTTAAGTTCTTGACACAAGACACTATTTACCTCATCCTTCCGTCTGCTTCCCCAAAGCCGAGCCCCGGAAGGACATTAGCGGAGGATGCCATGCTAACAGGATGTTTGAAGCCTGGTTCTTTCCTTGGACATACACTTGCATCCTGTTTACAAAACAGTGCCACTTGGGATGGAGTGTTTCTTTCTCAGCCTGTCTTAGCAAAGAAAATTAACCCAGGGAAACTCATCTTCCCCCTATTTTCTTAGACAAACAGATCGTTGATGTGTTTTGGCATTTGGGGAAAGTAACCCTCATTATTTCCCCTGTTGTTGTCCACAAGCTTTGACATCGTCTTGTCAGACGCATTATCTGTGTAATTCATCAAAGCGTCACCGGCAACCTAACGTCCGCAAACACACCTCATCGGGAAGTATCCTCGCCGCCTTTCTTCCCTTGTATCCCTTCGAGTTAACTTCTGGCTGACAGACCACGCTTGGGTTTATTTTTTTCTTGCTTTTCTGGAATCATTAATCTTTGCTGAAAAGCTGTTTAAATGCGTTCCAACCGTTTCAGGGCCAGACCCTCCTGCTGGCACCCATAACTCTCATAAATATTATTGGAATTGCGTGTGTACATCAGGGGGAGGTTTTATACCACAGAGCACATGAAAACGAACCCGGCAGTCTCACTCTGAACACAGGAGAGAAGGCGAGCAGGAAATTAGTTAGCAACAGAAAGGGCAAACAGGTGCTCCATGTGGTTTCTGCTTCTTAGGAGCAATAAAAAAAGCAAATTGGGTATTATTGTAACTATTAGTACTTTTATCTCCTCTAATAAATAATACGCTCCCTACAAGCAGCAGCTCTGTATTATTCACGAATTGTTTGGCAATAAGCTTTCAGGAGCTGTCGGCTGAATAAACAAGCAGATAAATGGCCGAGCAGGTTGATTTAGGGGAATGAGAGTCTTTAAGAAATGTGCTCTTAACATGTCAAAACAAAATCGGCCCTGGTAAATACATATTTTCCCATATAAAGATCAGGAAGCCCACTCTTTTCTAAGATAGCTATCACCAGGCTCAGTGGTACACGCCTGCTGTCTCAGGTACTGGGGAAGCTGGGGCACGAGGATCACTTGACCATGGAAACTCAAGGCCAGGTTGTACAATAATACAAGACCTCAACCCAAAAGAAGAAAAAAGATGAGAGAGAAGAGAGAGAGAGGGAGGGAGGGAGGGAGGGAGGGAGGGAGGGAGGGAGGGGGAGCGGGAGAGCGAGAGGGAGAGGGAGAGGGAGAGGGAGAGAGAGAGGGAGAGAGAGAGAGAGAGAGAGAGAGAGAGAGAGAGAGAGAGAGAGAGAGAGAGAGAGAGAGTTTTACAAACCCACATAATTGTTGGGGCATGACTGTTTTTGAGATACAAAGCACCACAGTGCTTTTTCATATTGAGGTTAATGTTCAGACATCCAGACGTCCACTGGAGCCTTCAGACATGTCCAGATAAACAATGCCTGTGGAGACTCCTCAGGGAAGACTATGACAGAAAGAAGAAACAGTTGCAACTAACTGCATGAAAAGGAAGCTATTCCACACTTCTTAAAAAGCATAATTACATATAATTACATGAAGGCCACTGAGATGACTCAGTGGGTAAGGTTACTTGCTAGCAAGCCTGCCGACCTAAGTTCGACTACTCAGAACTCACAAGGTAGAAGATGAGAATCAGCTCCTGGGAACTGTCCTCTGACCTCCACATACACACCATGGCAGGTGTTAGCACATGTGTGCACATACACAGACATACACACACATAAATACATACAATAACTTTTAAAATTATAAGCCTACATTAATGCTCGTGTGTGTGTGTGCACGCACATACGTGCGTGTGCCCTGGTGTGTGTTAGAGGAGATAAAGTTCTTGAGAGAGAGAGATTCTGAAGCTAGTGTTGTGGGGATTGTGTGTATTACATTCAAAAACATTCCAGAGAAACGGGTTTTCCAGCAGGGTGAGTATCCGCGCGTCTTTTGCTGAGCGACTCCTGTCTCCTCCCAGAAAGCCGATGGAGCAGCGCTTCCCTGTGATGCTCATGGACTCGCGTCTAGATAAGCATCTCAAAGCACCGCTTACACACTGAAGGCAAATCTTACCTTCTTCCTCAGAGGGAGGAGGGTCAGAAGGAGACGGGGTAGGAGAAAGGAGCGAATAATATATTTGGAAAAATAACAACCAAGAGTTTTCCAAAATTAATGAAAACCACAAAACAGAATATCCAAGCAGCTCTGGGAATAGCAAGCATGAAAAATTAAAAGAAGAATTCAAAATAGCATATCTACGCTACTAAGGAGAAACACAGCCACAAATTCCTGAAGCACAGCCAGGCATGAGGAAGAGAAATAAAAATTGCCAAAGACTTATCAGGAGCGTGGAAGGCAGAAAACAATACCAATTTCTATATCTAGCAAGAGAATCCTTCAAAGATGAAGAGAAATGTATAGACTTTTCAGAAAATTCAGATAAAAACCAAAGAAATTTAATGTGGGGTGGGCTTGCCATACTGCCCATGAGGAAAGCAGGGATGAAAGATTCCCAGAGTAAGCAGGCTAGCAAGACTAGCGAAATCATTGAGCTCTAGAGACTCTGCCTCAAGGAATAAGGTGGAAGAGTAATTGAGGACGATTCTCAGACATTGATCTTTGGCTTTCACATGCATGTGCACACACAGGCAGAAACATGCACATACATAAGCAACACACAGGCAGAAGCATGCACACACACATGCAACACACACAAGGACACAAAAAGTTGGAGAAAACAACCTGAATAAGTTTATTGTCAGCTTACACAGTGTGTTAGAAATTGTAAAGAGCTTCAAGCAGAAATAATGTATCAGAGTGGACATTGGGTCTGTATCAATGCGGGAAACTCAGGGACTGGAGAGAGAGATGGCTCAGCAATGAAAAGTGCCTACTACTCTCGTAGGGAATTCAAGTCCAGTGCCCAGCACCTGTCCTGGCAGTTCACAACCTCCTGTGACTCCAGCTCCACATGATTCAACGCCCTCTTCTGGCCTCTGCAGCACCCACACCCACATGTAGCGCATACACATAACTGAAGAATATACATATGTGGGTAGATATACTTATCTGCATATGAAATCAGTAGATGAATGTAATGTTTACCTTTTCTTGTTTTTCATTGCTTCAAAAGTAAAATAATAAGAATGGGCACTATATGTTAAAGAACGTGACAACAGAAAATGTGTGATGGTCGCACAAAGGGTGGGAGGAGAAGCTGAGACTATACCTTTGAAGACTCTCACTGCATGTGAAACAGTACTGGAGAGAAACTACCATTAGTTAAGTACAAACATCAGGAGCCCCAGGTTAACCACAAAAGCTATGGTAAAGGAAATTTAGGAAACGATCAGAGGAAACAAGATAGAATCGTGAGAACGTTCTAGAGAGAAAAGGAAATAGAAAGGCAAATAATACATGGAAACTGGGCCCAGGTGACAAATTTTAATTCACCCATATCAGTAATCACATTAACTATGGATGAGAATATTAAAAGACAACAATTTTCAGATTGGATACAAGACCAATCAGTTCATCAGTTTTGCCACTGCTATGAGCAAATTCCTGACAAAAGCCCTGTTCTGTGGTCAGCGTTGGGAGGCAGAGAGAACAGTGTGACCCACTATCTGTTGGACAGACTCCAGGGCCCTGCCTGTGGCAGGGATTCTGCTCAATTCTGGGACTAGGGTGTTTTCTGAGTCTCTCATTCTTTCTTTCTCGTCTGTCCCTGTCCAGGCGCATGCAGCAAGTTCTACACATTAAATCTCCATTCTGCTCTCTAACTCCCGTCTCACTTTCAAGACTAAAGAGCATGTTTCCTAGAGTTTTGTTCTTTTCTCTGCCTCAGTTTCTACCCTCGGCCACAACTGCTGGCACATACTCCATGAGCTGAAACCATCTTTCCCTCTGTTCTGCTCCCTAAATTATCTCATTCTTTAAAAATTATGCTTACTGCTCAAATTTTAGTGCCCGTCTTCCATCATGCATGTCAAAAGGTAGATGTTCCCCAGCCGATCCAGCCCTACACTGTGGGGATACTAGTGACTGGCGGGTGCCACCACTGTTACATCTTTCTCCCAAGTTCCTCTGCAAACTTCCTGATAACTGCAAAGTAAAGCTCTCTGCCTGAAGAGAAATTAAAATAAAAAGATTCTAAAGCGAACTCTGTACGAAGTCAGACTGTGATAGAAGACAAAAATAACAGACAAAAACAAAGACTCTGAAAGAAAAAACTAAAAGCCAATTAACAAAATGGTATTGGCAATCCTTTCCTCAGAAACCACAACCTCGAATGTTAATGCACTGAGTAATGGCATGCAGAGTGAATGAGTGGAATAAATGGGAAAGAAGGATCCAATTATGTGCCATCCACAATAGATTCACCTCTGTGCTGAGAACACATCCACTAAAAACTGAGCATAGAAAAAGATAGTCTATGCAAAGAAAGAAGAACAGAGAAGGGATAGCTCTTCCAATATTTGCAAAATAGACTTTAACATAAAAACTGAAAGAGACTCTTTGTCATTATGTAATAATAAAGGAAACAGCAGCAACATAATATGCAATTGAGATATATAGATATATAGATATATAGATATATCCATTCAACATGGAGAATCTAAATGCATTAAAGAAGTATTAAGTTCTCTGGATGGATTCATAGATTTTGATACAACACTAGGAGATTTCAGTGTCCCACTTTCAACTGCTGGCTCAGCCGTGTCAGCAGCAGGCACCCTTGAAGGAGAGTCTCCACCTAGACAGAGAGTAGGCTTCCTTAGCAGTTGCTATGAAAGCAGTAAGTTGGCTCCTATAATGACCCATTGTGAGTGCACCACCTTCCCCTATGGGTGCAACATCTTTCTAGGCGTTTTTACGCCACCCCGCAAGACATGGCAGGCATGGGAGAATGAAGCCAGCAGGCTGCCCACACCATTCACTGTTCCACCTCTGTTCCTGGTCCAGAAACACGTCCTCTGGCAGCATCCAGAAAGCAGAAAGCAACATGCTGTCTCTACTTACCTTGCAAGTACAGTAAACTCAGAGCCTTGGCCTTCTGCAATAGACTCGATCCCTCATTTCCTCTGGAAGAACAAGACCTGCCCTAGCTTCTTCGCAGAATCATTAGTCACTGGATACACTGGTATTCCTGCAGACTCGCTGTCAGGTTGTCAATAAAATGGGTCAGCACTCCAGCAGAGCACCACAGCGACGAGATCTACCAAATATAATACAATGTTGTTGATTGCAAGTTGATGAATGTTTAAATTTGTCAGGTCTTATCTTACAAGTATTCCATAGGGTTTGGGCGTGAAGAAATACCAGACACAGAGAACAATGGTGAGTGACATGTTCCTGGGCGTGCATGCAAATGAACGTTCTGGTAACTCATAAAATGAAACAAAGACAAAAATCTCCCATCAGCATCTCCTGGCTGAGAGGAGGTCCACCATTCTTTTCTTTATAACCCGCTGGAATTACAAAGTTAATTTCCAGGTACTCAAAGGAGCTTTAGACCGTGGGGATTCTGCAATTATACCATAAGGACTTTATCTTTTTCTTCTAGACCGAGGCTGTGAAGATTGACACAGAAAGCCAGATTTGTTCTGCTCCTCCTACCCAACATACATCAAGGCCAAAGAAAAACATCTGCTCTGAGACTTCCTGCCAACGGCAATGACCCAGTGAAAACTCCCACCTTTGAGTGATTCGAATGCTCGCTTCCAGTCCGAATCTGTCAAGCCGTTACTGGTTACACAATGGCCCACATGCTGAAACCGTCAAATGTCCAGATGGACCTGCCCGAAATCAGAGAGCTGCGGGTCACTCAAAGCTATCAATAGCACCCTTGACATTTGCCAAACCTGGCACACATTATGTGTCATTAAACTAGCTTTAATACTTCATAAACCTCTGCTTCTAGGGCAATCTTTTCTGCCAACAAAAACCAAAATCCTCAGAAACCATGTGCACATAATAAATGTTTACTAATCACAAATGGGCCCACGCGGATGGAGATCCTCATACATCTCTCTGCAAATGTCTGGTGAAGGAGGGGGAGACTAATAGGAAGTCATTTGCATGAGTCAATTTGCAAATGAGGTTTTTGGGTTTTGACTGATGGAAGGAGGGATTTTTTGTAGCCTCTATGAACCACCTGAGAAATCAATGGCAGAACACAAAACCTGCGCTGCCCTTTGCTCCCGCAGTGAGGCGCACAAACACAAACTGCCTGTGAGCCGCTGGGAAATTCCACAGTCAAGGGTATAGCTTTGATCCTGGTGACAGGAGGAAACCTGGACACGTGGTCTCCCAGTAAACAGAAGCTGTAGTCCACAGCTTAACTGCTGTTGCGCTAGCACGTCAACCGTGTGCTGAGTACGGGTTGGCCTATTTGCTTCAGTTCAGTGAGCCTAGACAATGGACATCAGTGTGACGAGCAGGATGCCGCTCAGCCTTGCGAGATAAGCACTAACATCACTTCTCCGTGGTGGAGGAGGGGCTCTGCAGCCCGCATCTTATCATAATAAAAGCCAACGGCGGAATAGATTAGAAAAATGTGAAAATGTGAAAAACTTCTGAAGATACATATCATATTTTATTTATTTTTTATTTAATTTTTTTTCGCTTTACATACCAACCCCAGTTGCCCCTCCTTCCACCCCACCTCTCCCCCTTCCCATCTGCCATCCACTCCTCAGAGGGGGCAAAGGCCTCCCTTGGGAGTCAACAAAGTCTGGCATACCAAGTTGAAGCAGGACCAATCCCCTCCACCCTGTTACAAAGTATCCCACCATAGGGGATGAGCTCCAAAAAGGCAGTTTATGCACCCTGGATAAGTTCTGGCCCCACTGCCACCCCCCCCCCAACAGATCAAACCACATAAATGTCACCCACATTCAAAGGGCCTAGTTTGGTCCCATGCAGGTTCCCCAGCTGTCAATCCAGAGTCTATGAGCTCCCACTAGCTCGGGTCTGCTGTCTCTGGTTTTCCCAGTCATGATCTTGACCCCGCCTTGTTCATGTGAACCCTCCTCCCTCTCTTCAACTGACCTCCAGGAGCTCAGCCCAGTGCTTGACTGTGGGTCACTGCATCTGCTTCCATCAGTTATTGGATATAGGTTCTGTGATAACCATTAGGGTAGCCACTAATCTGATTACGGGAAAGACCCATCCAGGCACCCTCTCCACTCCTGCTAGGAGTCTTAGCTGGGGTCATCCTTGTGGACTCCTGGAAATTTCCCTAGCACCCTGTTTCTCCCTAACCCCATAATGACTGGCTCTATCAAGATATCTCTTTCATTGCTCTCCTCCTCTGCACCTCCCCAAACTCAGCCCTCTTAATCCCTCACATTCAAATCAAAACGACTCTGACATTTTAACTTATAAGGAGAATGGCAAAAATAAAGTGGAGGGCAAGAGAAAATAATGAAGAAATCAAATTCCCAACGTCTAATTTTAGTGAGCCTTTGTGGGGGGAGGGGGAGAAATAGTCCTGTGATTTGTTTGTTCTGTTTAATTTTTAAAATACTAATTACACGGTTTTCTCTTCATGTACTCGGTCTCTTCATAACTATTTTTTGTCACTTCTAGTATGAATCACTGTTCCTCAGAGTGCAGTCCCTTGTCTTGTCTTTGAATCTGGGACATTGATCTTACCCTCTCCTGCCCAGAAGACTCTTACGATAGCTCAACAACTCGAGAGTGAGAAAGGCAAGGCTTCTCTGGGCTTTCTTGACCTTCAAAGGTTTAGGGAATCCAGCTGAGAGAGAGATTGGGCAATAGCATCTCTAATCCTGAAGTTCCTACATACATAATAGGGCAATAAGCCGAGCTCATCTCTGGCCCATTGTCACTTCAGACACTGTAGACGTCTTCTTATTTAATGTAACTAGGACCAAACTTCATGGATTAGCCAAATGCTAAATGGAGACATGATAAGAATTAATGATATGTACCATAGCTGACAGAATAACATTCCCCAGGGCTGGGGAGATGGTTCAGTGGATAAAACCACCCAATATGATCACCAAGATCCTTAGAAATAAAGAAGGAGGCAGAGGAGAGGCAACCAGAAATGTGACTGCATGAAAAGGGCTTAGCCTGATGTTGCTGAGGATGGAGGAGCGGAGGCACAACCAAGGAATACAGAAGATGGGAAACCCAGGGAGATGATTCTGAGCCTTCCACAAGGTCTGCAGCCCTGCTCACACTTCAACGGCAGCTCAGGCAACTTCACTCCTGCAGACCTTGGAAGATTTTTCAACTGTGCTTTTTTCAAGCAGCTACGTTGTATTAAATTTGTCAGAGAAGCAATAAAAACTAATACACATATAGTAAACATGTCGAGTGTTCCATAGGTTTTGGCAAGAGTATAATGGTATATATGTACATTACAGTGACCTACAACATAGTGTTAGCACCCTTGAGAACATTTAGCAAAACTGAAAAAAAATCACAACATGAAAATCAGAATGCCCAGGGCTGGAGAGATGGCTCAGAGGTTAAGAGCATTGCCTACTCTTCCAAAGGTCCTGAGTTCAATTCCCAGCAACCACATGGTGGCTCACAACCATCTGTAAAGGGGTCTGGTGCCCTCTTCTGGCCTGCAGGCATACACACAGACAGACTATTGTGTACATAATAAAATAAATAAATATTTAAAAAAGAAAGAAAATCAGAATGCCCATAATCCCATGCTCACAGTGGCAAAGAAAGCAGCAGCAATGAAAAATAGGGGGCACTTGTAATGGTCTTCATCTACCAGGTTTTCTATATAGCACCAAAACCTTTTATTTCGATATATATCACAGATGGAAGTCTCTTAAATTAGACTCCTACTTGGTTATAATTTCCAGATTCCCATCTTTGAAATAAAGCAAATATCTACTAAAAGACTATATCCAAATATAAAAATAACCCTTAAAACAAGAATAAGGGATAGAGAGTTGGTTTGGTGGACAAAGTGCTTACCATGCAAGGGAGAAGCCTGGAGGTGAGACACACACACACACAGAACCCAAGAGAAAACTGTGTAGGTACTGAAGCTGTCTATAATACCCACACTCAAGAGGCAGACACAGGGATCCCCAGAACAAGCTACCTAGCTAAACAAGATTAAGAAAGGCATATACATATATATGAATAGGGATATATATACATATATGAGTTAAAAGACCATTTCACAAGGGGAAACACAGACACCCTCAGCTCATGGTGCAGCTGAGTTCTGATAAAAAAAAAGTATCATAAGTTGACAATGCCATATTGAAATCCATTCAGTATACCCAATCCACTGAGCATGACTTGGTGACACGACACTAAGTACACCACCAGTGATTCACACAGGCACTAGGGCAGCTCTTTGGGACCTGGGTCTTATTGTCACCGCCCGACATGTCAAGGAAGTGTTGTACCACTTAGGGCTACTCTTGGAAATCAAAATAAGAATATCAAAGTATAGTATCTACCAAATGTATATCACTTTCCTACCATGGTAGAACTGAAAAAAAAAATCTTTTAGCCAAACCATCCTAAATCATGGACCACTTATATCCATGGGCAAGGAGATTGTGAGAAGATGTTGCAGGAGCAGTCGTCATGAAATACATCAGAAACACAATGAGATAGCATGATATTCCCATTGGAGTGGCTAACACTTATAACTCTCACAAAAGTAAGCATTGGTGTGGACTAGACTTTACTGAAGCAGCATGGGAACTGAAAATCTTATCTTTTCTAGGAAGTCTCATCAACAGTTTAACTGACTATAATTTATTCAGGAAGCAAACTGACAGAATTTTCAAGACAGCTTTTAAAATATTTTTTGAGATTAAGATTATTTTTAAGATACACATTCTAAGAAAAATTATCGGATTAACATAAAACTTCTTTCCCAGCTGAGATGTCAAAAAACAGAAAGAAAAGGAGGACGCTGAGTGCCACATGCCCCACTCTCTCACATGGCCTGTGGAGACAGGAGCAGCAGATCGATGGCCCACTAGGCAGAGTAGAATGCTGGACTAGACCCTGGAGGACTCTTTGCTTTACATTTTTCCTGGTTGATTCTCTGGAATGAAGTAATGCCCGTTGTCCTCTGCACAAACCTCTCCTGTGCCTTCTAGAAGTGAAGCCCACACACCCCAAGCAGCAGTAACTCCCTGGGTCAGCTTTGCTGTATTATTTTATTTTGCCATGTATATTATTTATGACAGCATTTTTGAAACCTTGTCCTGTTTACATCTTGAAAACTGCTCAACAATTCTCTTATTAATTTAAAAAACACTGCTTGAGAGAATGTCAGGGACTAGCCTTGACAAAAACACCACTTGTCAGGGTAGGGGCATAGCGATCAGAAATGTAAGAGTACAAAGATATGAAGATAATAAAACAGAAAACATAGAACAGTACTGGGAGGGAATCCAGTGAATACTGAAATTGCCCACATTTAATTTCCAATTGCTTAAAATACCCTGACTCCAAGAGTTAGGAATAAGATTTTTTTTAACAAAAAAACTGCATTAACAAGATACAAGAAAATGAACAGACCAGTTGAAGGTCACAGGCTACACCCATAGTTAAACATTCTGCTGCTAGAACAAAACAAGTCATGCTCACAAGTTAGCCAATAAGAAGCTAGAGCTAATGGGCCAAGTCATAATTTAAATAATACAGCTTCTGTGTGATTATTTCAGGGCTAAGCAATCGAGTAGTGGCCTCCTCCTACATAGAAACACAATAACTTTGAAGGAATAGAAGTTCCAACTCTCTAACCTTTGGTCAAGTTGGAAATAGGCTCTCATTTTTGGGCCTCCATAAGAGAATGCTACCTCTTTACAGCTGCTAAATGTTCTTGCTGCTGTAGCTACTATGGGCCCTTTGGTAGACAACCTGGTACTGTGATGGTGGTACTTATCACTGGCTTTGTTGTTGTATCTGTCTTGGCATTCTCCCTGAAGCCAATGATGTAGTGGTACAACTGTGGGCTCTGGTATAGTAAGTGATCCTGAGGCAAGCCTGTATCTCAGCTAGCATCCTTAAAATGGTAGGCTTAGTCTAATGTGGGAGTCAGGGGAATCAAAAATGAACAAAAACAGCCAGAAATATTTCCTTGGTGTGAAGCTATAGATCTCCACCCAAGAGCTACTGAGGACAGTCCTCTATGGCCTCCTCAGAGCTATGTTAAGTTCTGCATGACCAATGGTGCCTTCAATTAGAAGCTCTTATTTCTGGAATCCATTGGATTGGCAGTGCAACCATAGGCTCTTCTCAATCATGGCAAAGAAGCAGAGGATGCCAAGTTTCTGAGATGGTAAAATTAATTTTTTTTTGGTTTGTTTCCCAATCACTTTTTAGTATTATTCTAGAATTTATTCTTCCCTGTGTATGCACTCACCTTTCATAAAACAGATCAGGTTCCTAATGGTTTGTGGCCTGATCAATTTTTGATTCCTGTACACTTAGGACAAACGTCTCTTCTATCATGGCACTACAGCACCATTGCTGCCTTCACAAGCTTCTTCTGTGGGGTTCTATCCTCAGCTCAATGGAACATGCAGTTTTCTGTGCCCTCATCATCTGCCTCTTTGTCTCAAGATAAAAAGAAAATATTGAAGATGAAATGGAGCTTATATCTTGTTTTTTAAAGTCCTTTTAATTAAAAAATAGTTTGTAAGAATAGTGGGAAGGAAAAGAGTCAAAGTTGTCTCTCGGGGACACTGTTTGCTTTGCCACTGGCTCTTTCTAGGTTGTGGTTGAAGAAAGTAACAGTCATGATCAACCTTGAGAAGCTAAAGTGACCTCCAGAAAGAGAGGTTTCCCTCCCTGAACCGACCTCAAAGAAGAGCCTTGGAGAGATGACAAAGGACAATCAAACTGCCAAAAGTCATGAAAAAAAGCACTCACTGGTCACCAGGATCATCCTGCTGCAGCATGTACAACAAACTTCCCCATAACCTAATGCTGACAACAAACCTTTGAGATGTGACCGCAAAACTATGCTCCCTATGCCACGGTCCTGAATTCAGTCTGTGTGGGAGAAGGTTTGCAGAAGGCTGACAATATGAAGGAGTCTGTGAGGCCTCACACAACACCAAGAAGCACTTTTGAGTGGATAATTATAGCTGTTGCTTTGGTGGTGTGTCTTACCCTCACTAGGACCTGGGATGGACACAAATATCAAAATAAATGTGGGTCCAAGTGAAGGAAGGAGCAGTGACTCTCCGGGATAATAAGCCTGAAGTCACTTCTTCCAAGCCCTGTAGATCCTGACAGCCTGTTCCCAGTCATTTGCCCATTATGGACAAATATGTCAACAAATGTCACTGGCCCTTTGGTTGCTTTGTTTGTGATGCAGATGTTTCTTCACAGGTGGTGATAGTCACTGCTTCTAATCTTTGAAGGTGTTAGGATTTGAACCGGTCTGTGGGCTTGAAGAAGACAAATGATCTGAGCTATCAGGAGGGCCCTAACACCAACCCCTCGCTAGTGGCTTCCGTACTGTACTGGCAACTGCCCTCGCTGTGGTACCTGCATCACATATTGATTGGCCTTCCAGTCTGTACCTTCAGCTAGGTTCCGTGGTGCCTATTGACTAGCTCCAACCCATGCAGGCTGTTGACTGATGACTCTTTCCCAATATTCTTGTGGCCTCGTTTGTTACAGTCCCATGTCTAGCATTATCAGACTTGCTGTCATGGCTGTCTTCAAATATGTCACCCTCAGAATGAAGCAATTTGAGATTGAAATTCATGTCAGTGTCTGGAACCATCTTACACATCCCTGCTCCTAAAGAAATGATTATTGTGTTACCGCAGACTGACACGGGTATTTTTAAAGTTTTGGGAGTCGTGGGAAGGAACTGTTACTTATGCTATAATTACTTTTGTGCTAAATATGACTTTCACAAAATGAGCTATGCAAAACAGCCAAGTTTCTGCTGGTTCCTACTGAGGTCTCTTTTCTTTGTGGGCTGAAAATTCCTGTACATATTTCTGTACTTTTTGTATCAGACTTCAATTGTCTCTTAAAGCTGTCCCTGAAGATAATATGTGTGCCTATGTTTAAACAGCCATGCAGAGCCATTTGACACAGTACAATCTGCTTTGTTGGGTTTAGCAGCCCTGCCCTAACATGGCCAAGGCTTTAACAACATATTGTAATGGATGCTTCCCTGTAGTCTTTTACAGCCATTGGCTTTCTCCCCTCCTGTCAGCTGTTGCAGATTCTACTGGCATAAGTAAAACTTCTTAGGAGTTCTTTGGCTACAGTGCAAACGTGAGCTGGCAGTAACTTCTTTTCAAACACCTCATTGGCTGCTAATGTTAAGAGGAAGGAAGAAAAAGTCGTTTAGCAATCTTGGTCATTTGTTGGCATTGTAGAATGAACAAATGGAGAGGAATATGAAGTTAAGGTAAGCTGCACAGGACAGACTTCCTGTTCATCTTCCCATCTCCTCACTGAACTAAGAACCTTGCAGTTTCTAGCAACAAAGCAACATATAGCAAAGCTCAAAGCAACAGACTCTAAGGAAAGAACACTGTGAACCAAATTATAATTTATAAAAAAGAAAAAATAACAGAACTTTAAAGAATGGTGGCAAAACACTGAATAAGAAGGATGGGTGGAGAAAGGAGAAGAGGGAGCAGAAGAAGGAAAGAAGGAAAAAAGGAAGATAGTGCTTTGGCTATGTTCAATGAAAATAGGACACATTAAAAATAATCCTTGAAAACTTATATAAAACATCAAGTAATATGAATCTGGCTCTTAAGTACAATATTATGTTTTAACATCCTGATTCGAGTCTAATGAAGTAAGAGAAGGATAGGGGTGTACATTGGTCTTCTCAGGTTTTATTATCTGCTATTAAGCGAAATATTTTAAATTTTCAAACATGAGCACTTTCACACAACTAAATATGAACATAGTCATTCAAATCCATACTTCTGGCTAAACAGACTATGTCAAGTTATCTTCAGATCTCACTAAACAGAACCAGTTCTCAAGGCCACTTAGATCTAACATTTATAAATTAAAAAAAAATCACAAGTTCTCCAAGGTTAGGATAGAGCCCAGGCTTATGAAGAACCAAGACCTGACCACAACACTGTGGCTCTCTTTGCAAGAAAGATGGGCTGGGAAGATTAGTTACTGAGAACCCATTATATAGATAACACTAATGTCCTTTCCATCAGTGATACCCTTACCAGTGAGCCAGCTGTGTTTAGTGTTTGTGACCATAATCAAAAATGAGTATCACAGGAAAACCACAGAGCATTTCAGTAAGAAAGGACAGGACAAGAAATGATTAATTATATAATTTGGACTGGGTGACTTGGGGAGGATTAAAGGAACCAGGGCTTTGACATTAATTAGAGGCTATCTGGGATCAGAGCTAGTTCTAGCTTGGGTATCTGAATAAATCGTGTCTATAAGTCAAGAAGAGTGATCAGGCCAAAACTGTGTTTTCATTAGATTGGCCAAGACAGTAGGGTATTGTTATCTTTGTGGTTAGTTTTATTTTTCTGCTCTTGGACAAAATTAAGAAGCTTTCTTGTTTCTTTTTATTTTCTCTTCACCGCTGTTCAGGATCCCTCAAGGTCAGTGTTTCATGAATTCTCCAGGTCCAGCAGAAGAACATGATGAACGAACTACAAATCAGGTTAGCGCCCTCATATCAAGAGGTATGTTTCTTTTTCATTGGTTACATTCAGAGAATGGAATCAATACTACTGTTTGCCCTTAGTGTTTTTGGTGCTTCAAGGGACAACCTTGACAAGAGTTCAGTAACAACTACGTTTAAATACAGATATGCTTCTATCTGAACTAGGGGAACAGTTAACTCTCTTTATGCAGAAAATGATGATCCTTCTTTCACTCTCTCCTTCCCCTGAAGACCCTCTAGGGCACTGCTGCTTGTACTAAATATATAGAGATTTATTTATTTATTTGGTCTTTTCTAATACAATCATTGATTTTATAGCAGCAGGTTTATCAGCAAAAGAAAAGAAAAAGAAAAAGCAGCTTCCCCAAAAGAGCAGTTCTAAGGCAGGTTTCTTGCCAGGGGGAATTGGTTTCCCTTTCAGTTGTAATTCTCTACCAACAAGGTTCTACCAGGGGAAGCCTGAGAGGCAGCATGTGCGGGCTAGCTCAGCCTGGCCTTATTTCAAGATGCAGCCCAGGCCTGGTGTGCCAGAGGCAGGAAGAACGGTAGCAGCCTCAGATTTTAAGAAGGTTGTGTTTGGACCGGATCCTGTTGCTCACTGCAATGGTGAATCTTGACCATCAGCTTGACTGGAGTGAAAGATGCTTAGAGGTGTGGAAAAACATGTGTGGAAAAAACAGGTGTGGAAAAAGGTCACACTCCTGCATGCGTGACTGTGATGGTGCTTCCAGAGACGGTGACTTCATAAAGGTTCTGACTTAATGAGGCATTAACCCCTCGATATACTCCTAATATGACGGTATTATTGGGAAGTGGCGAGAGGTCAGAGGTGAGGTCTAATTGGGGCACTGAGAACATGGCCTGGGAACATATATAGGATAAGAACATATCTTATCCTATAACTCCTATTTTCTCTGGTGCTAGACTGCCATGATGTGAACTTGTTTTCTCCACCACACTCTCCCACCATGATGGACTGAACCCTCTGAAAACATAAGCTGAAATAAATCCTTTCTATTCTCAACAGGTATTAAAAGTAGCTACTACATCCATGCCCTTGGGATCTACTTGTGGCCATCTGGTAGACCCCCTAGTCACAGCTGCCCTGCCTACCCCTTCAGCCTCACCTGCCCTGATGTGTTGATCCAGACTATCTGGCATGACTTCCACCTCGGTTTCCCTGTCTCATGCTCCCACTCTCCCTTGGAACTAACTCCTCTTTCCTTCCCCTCCTCCTGACTGGACTGTTTGCTTACTGTCCTTATCCTTTCTGCTGTGCAGCCTCTGTATTTACCCTGAGCTGATCTAAGGGTCTCGGCATGCTTCAGAATCCTCTGCACTGATTGGGAAACACAAGACGTCATATCCGCAGCTTGCATCGTTCAAACTATAAACCAATGCTCTGATGTAGTTGTGTTGCCAGTAAAGGACAGTACAAAGTCTATGAAATCAGGGAAAGCAGATGGCTGTGGTGGCACGTCTGGGCTCGGGTTCTGTTCATTGTTGGTCCTCTAAGTTTCCCCTGATGGACAGGGAGCACGTGTAAATGAAGTTCAATGCTTGCCTAGAAAATATTCACAGCAGTACTGTGATTAATCAGCTCCCATAATTGTGCACTTAAAAAATGTCAGTCTATTTGTTAAAGTCCAGAAAAATGTGGACTCATAAACCATGGATAGCCCCATCCCAGCCGAGTATTAAATCACCGTTTCCCATCCCTTCCCCTCCCTCTCCCGGGATCTTTCCGAGGGTTAGCATTTTCCCTTCAGCAGTGATGAACGCTGTGTTGTGCTACTGCTGGGCCGCGCCATTATTCACGTCCCCATCCGCTGTCCAGGCCTCTAATTGCAGACTACTGGAAGTAGAAGCAGAAACTGTAACACGGAGGAAAGTTTCATCTTCCCGGTTATGCCTGACGAAAGGCAAGCTTCCCTATCCGTCTCAGGCACCTTACACCGGAGGGCCATCCATCCCCACTCCCAGTGTTCCCCGCAGAGCGGCACAGAAATGAAATATGAGGCTCATGGGATCGCTAACATCAGCCGGAAGAAGCTGAGCTGGTAACCGCATCACCCCACAGACAGCCTTCATCAGACTATTACGAGAATAAATTAAGAGTTTTACTGAAGAAAATCAGGGGTCCGGAATTCCTCCCTGGCAGGGACTCAGATGAGCTCCACTGAATACAGAGCCTTTCGCCACCTTCTAGTCTCTCCTCTCAGTCCATTATAATCCCACGCACAATCACTGAGAGATGCCCTGGATTCGCCAGAGCCGTCTATTTCCTTCCTTTTCAGTCCTTAAAGGGATACTCAAAAGGGGATGTTCAGTTAGGCAAATTACATCCAAAGGATATTGGCCAAAGATTTATTGTTCAATATGTGTAATTATAGTGATTTTTTGTCTCAATTAACAAAGAGGCAGGACAAGTGAGCAGTCCATCTGACCGCAATAAAAGCATCAGTCTGGGTGGCAAGACAGCCCACTGTTGTAGCTGATCATTGCTCCTTGAGTCTTGGAGCTACAAAGTCATGAGTTGGCCATTTGCTGCTTTCTTACATGGTTTATAGGAAAGCTGTGGTTTAGAAAAAAAACTGTAATGCATCTGCAGCCCTCTTGCTTATTTTCAATTTAAGAATTTTGTCAAGAAACTCTAGGGTTCAATTCAAACTGCAGAGGGAAAGATAAATATTACTATAGTATATTGCACACAAATACAAAAGTTCAGCCACAGTTTAGTTAGGGTGTTTTATATACTAGACACTGTCCTGGTCACCTGCATAAGGGAAGTAGACTGGGGCCTGAACCATGAACCAACACTGGCTTGTTTGCAGCTTCTCCCCCTTTCCAATGGACACAAGCAGCCTCCTTGCTGGTTATAAATACTGGAAGTCATGATGCCACCTCTTTCCTGCTATGGAGACTGTTAACTTGTAGTTGCTGTGACCAAAATACCTGAGAGAAATCAACTTAAGGAGTAAAATGGTTTGGGGTTTTGCTTTGGTGTGGTTGTTGGCTCACAGTTTCAGAGATTTCTGAGAGAGAGAGAGAGAGAGAGAGAGAGAGAGAGAGAGAGACAGACAGAGAGAGACAGAGAGAACAAAACTACCCTCTAGAGCACAGCTCCAGAGACCTACTTTTTCCATAAGCCCCACTTTATAAGTTTCCACAACCACAAATATAACAATCAATTACACATTTGTTAATGGAATAATTCTCCAATGCAGTTGGAGACACAGTAACACAACCACTTCCCAGAGGTGTCTACCTCTAAACACTAGGACCGTGCCTGCAGCATATGAGCCTGTAGGGGACATTTCATTCCCAACCATTACAGAGACATTGTTAGAAAAAAAGCAAAAGCAGAGTTCTCTCTCCATCCCTGACTCTCTTGAAGCCTCCTTTCTGAGTTCATAGAAGAGACTTCTCTAATCTAAGCTCTTCTCAAAGTAAAATCTTATGGGTCTGTCCTAGAGTCTACATAAATAGCTGCTCCTCACCAGTTAATGTCAAGTTTCCTTTAAGTGGCCATGATGGTAACTCTTGACTGTCAACATGAAGGGATTTAGAATCACCATGGAAACAATCTCTAGACATTACTGTGAGATATCATTATGCAGAAGGCATCACATTCCTTGTGTTCAGGCCCAGCACCAGCAGCACGAGTTGTAGGTCCATTCCTGCAGCAATGTGGTTGGGTCAGACCAAAGTGACCCCCCATTTCTGCAGCAATGTAGTCGGGTCAGCCTGAAGCGGCCCCCCATTCCTGCAGCAATGTAGTCGGGTCAGCCTGAAGCAGCCCCCTGTGTGTCAGAGCATTGGACTTGACCTCAGAGCGCTCTGGCCCACCTAGAGCTTCTGCAAACACTTGTACTTTCTTTAATGGTCTCTCTTCCTCCTCTTTGCTAAATCCCTTTTGTGCTTTGACTGAACGGAGTAAATTCTCTTAATTGCAAATAAGAATGTCTGCTGATTATAGAGAGGACCCTTCTGTTTCAGGCAGAGAGATACCTGCAAGCATAATTAAATATAACTAAGGCTCTATCTTTAGAACTTAAGCTTTCTCCATGAGAGTGAATTCAGGCTTCATTCAATCCTATGCCCTTCCCACCAACAGTAGCGCTGGGCAGAAACCATTTCACGTTGGAATCACTCCGCAGCTCAAGACGTTGGGATAATAGAGCCTTGTGTGTGCAAAGAAGCATCTCCTCAGAGTCCTTAAAACCCTCTGAGGACACCAATCATGGGCCTTTTGATAACCTCTCTCTGATAATTAGTTCCCGGAACTTGGCTTTCTATTCCTTTGTTAGTCCACTTCCTCCCAAGGTCCCTGAATTACTTGTTAAAAATTATTTCTTCCTTGCCAGACCTGAATCAGAAACTCTGGAGTAAATTATAGAAATGTAATTTTCAACTTGCACTCAACTGTTTGTTTGCTTGTTTGTTTGTGATAGTTTTATTGTGTAGTCTGGAATTCACTATTATCCTGCCTCAGCTTCCTGAGTGCTGGGATTACAGACGTGCACCAACCACCACAAACAGCTTAAAATTTCTGAAAGCAAAACTTTCTTATTTTCATCATCAGCTAAAGTATTTTCTTCTCCTCTAAAATGTGTGTATTGTGAGTGTGTGTGTGTGTGTGTGTGTGTGGACATGTGTATGTGCTATGTTAATAGAAACTCCTAGGTTTTCAACACTAATTACATGTTTAAACATGGCAAATATAACATCCATGTGCAGTTCAGTAAAATTTTTCAGACTCTGGTTTTGGATTAATAAAAACCCTTCAAAATACCTAGAGAATGTGAGTAAAAGTGGGGTTCCAATCAATTTGTCTGAAAGTCTTCCCTTCTTTCAGGCCGCCATCAGGAAACTCCTGTCTTCCACAGGAGCCAACTCCCCCTCTCTAAACGCTGTCATGCATGATCCTTTTCGGAGCCCAGACACAGTTACCTGAAGAAAGAGAGCAGAGCCTCAGGCTCATTGTTAGAAGACAGGTGTGTTCACATTGTTTACTAAACACCCGTGTTGTAAAATTGCTTCCTAAGCATTTTTGCGTATGCCCATATATTAATGCTGCTCTCAGCCTTGGCCAGAGAATCTGTTTGTGCAGTTGGAAGCAGTTGCTACAAAGGCTCATACTGGTCAAAGTGCTAATAAGTTACAGTTGAGATTGAATGTTCAGCCCTAAATGGGACATATATATCACATGCACACACACACACACACACACACACACACACACACACACACACACACACACACGGGTTTGGATAACATCCCAGAAGAAGGTCTGAAGAGAATGTAAGGGCCAGAGAATGGGAGGCGTGCCGTGAAACACTGTGTTCTGGGCATGGTGTGACCACTGCACTTAGGACCTCACTGTGACTATGGCTCCCTGCACAAGACCTGCATAGGATCAAGTCAACCAGAATGACCAACATCCCAGCAGACAGAATTAACTGGACTTAAGGGGGTTACAAGAGAAGCAAAAGGAGAAGACATGAAGAGAGAAGGGAACGTGTTGAGGAATATCCCCAGGAAGTAGGAAGGGAGTGCTGAGGATAGAATTATTAGCATGCACTTCTGTGAAATTGTCAGATAGATAGCTAATGATTATTTTTAAAGTAAGGGGTGTTGTCAACAGCTACAGGAAACAGACTGAAAAATACCTTATTACAATCTGTCAAAACCTCTCTCCCCATAATCACATCCACTTTCTCCTAGACAATCTATAATAAAACTCTTCTTGTCAAACCTGGTGCTTAGCATTGGGTCCTAGGATCACCAGGCAGTAAGGCCTTACTGGATAGCACTGCTGTCTTTCTCGAAGCCAGGAAACCACGTTTATACTTTGTCTGTCGCCCCTCTGCCTTCTCGGCCTCTCTGTCTATATAGTGCTGTCTTGAGAACCTGCCTGCAACAGAGAAGGGCAAATCAGATCCACATCCCAAAGCTGCTCCAAGGGCGGAAACAATCCTGACGGAAGGCTCTGCCTGTTCTGATGGAGCAGTGATGGCGGCTCCCTGGAGAGAACGGAGCTTGCCTTTCTGAAGAGATATTTTATGGATTTCATTTTCCCACTATCCTCTGGTGCCTCTCTGCTTGGCTTTCTTCGTGTATTTTTGACAGTTATTCTTATGACTAAATGGATTGTTTGATCATTCCTGGATTTCCTTCTCAGCCACCAACATAAGAAAAGAAAAAAAAAAATTTAAATGAAAATGTTAAGCCCTCAGACGGCTACTTATGAACAGTCTTACGAAGCACACTTCTCACACAAGTCTTTGGCTGATATGTTTACCAGTTATCATATCTTACACACGTAGCTACAAGCGCCCACTCCCACATTTTATAAGCTGCAGCCGCTGCCCAGTCTCAGCACAATGGACATTTGTAAAGCGATCATCATTTGGGGTGAGCAGCTGACGCAGGCATGGACAGATGTTTAGTGACACGGATCACCTTTATGTTGCAGGTACCAGAACTGTACCCAATCCCACTATACTAACCAAAACTTCGGTTGACCTACAGATGGTAAACTTGCCCCTTATTCAGAACCACTGACTATCCTGGGCTGACATAGAATGGATTCCTACAATGTAGTGAGGAGGAGAACGGTGGGAGGCAGAGTGCAGGCAAATACTGCACAGAACTCTCATTCTGGTGGGGAAAGGAGGACTTGTCAGAGGATGTAACAGCTGACCTAGATTTAAACGGAGAACCTCCGCGGTCAGAAATAACTCTTTGCTTATAACTCACCTCAGCCTTCTCACTCAGTGACTCCCAGTTTGAAGTTTCTTGTTTGATCATTTGAAGCTAATAAATGCAAACTCCGGGCTTCTGTAAAAAGTTTCCTAGCTCGCCCGACACTGTCTGCCTTCTGCATCCTCTGTTGGGAACACTGCCCTTGCAGAGGAGATGCATGGCGAAAGAGCTTCCGCCACTGTCAGCGAAGAGGTCTGAGAAGAGAACTGGCACTGAGACCAAACTGGAAGCTCGGGATCTTCTCTGCCCCTGAGCAAGTTGGCACAGCATACAAGCCCCCCCAAGAACCTTCAAAGTCTGAGGTGTTTTCTACAGTGAAATGAAGCAAAAGTGAATTACAGGATCTGGCTGTTTTCCTGAAATTTCATGGACTTTGATGAATTCTCTTCTTACTCAGAACTCCTATACGCTAACGCACTGCTACAGACTGATGAAGTTTGCTTTTTTCTTCAGGATGTAACTGGTTGCCCATTTCCTGGTAAGGAAAAGCTCCACCTGGGACAACAGGTGCCAAGAAACTCACTGTGCAGGGTATTCATGTTGAGCAGCCACAATGTGCCATTGACCTCTGTCCTCAGGGCTACCGGGGACACAACCATCTTTCTGCTCGCTCTCTTCTCTCTGGCTCTCTCCCTTTGGTCGTGCTGGGCACACACAGGGTGCAACACAGGGTCTTGCAGGCGTTAGAATGTACTTTTCTACAGAGCTATAGTCCAGCCATTCCAGTTTCTTCTCTGCTGCTGTGATAAAATGCCCTGACAAAAGCAGCGTTTGTGAGGAAGGTCTTATTTGGATTACAATTCCAAGGAAGTCACAGGAGGAACCTAAAGTGTCACATCATAGTCCAGAGTAGAGAGAGACACTTGGGCTCCCTTGGCTTACTCTGCAAGTGCTCAGCTAGCTTCCTTCTCTCTTAAATAGTTCAAGATCCAATTCACAAAATGGTGGGTCTCCCACACGGTTAACTAAAACAATTCCCCCACAGACATACCCATGGGCCAACCTAATAAAGACAATTCCTCAATCAAACTCCCTTCCCAGGTAATTCTACATAGTAGCAAGATGATTTTTTTTCTTTTTAAATAGCATGTTGCTTTGTAATTACTTTTATTACTTTTATTTATGTGTGTATCTATGTGGCCACATGAGTGAATGTTATATGTGTGCAGACTCCCAAGGCAACCAAAAGAGAACCTTGGAACTGAAGCTACAGGAGGCTGTACGCTGCCCAATACAAGAAAGAGGAGTGACCTCTGAGCCATAACTCTAAGCCTTGTTGCAAGTTAACACTTGAAACTAACCATCAGCCTTCTTACTGACTTCAAAAAAAGAATATTTTGCTACATTTATTTATTTAGTGGGGGGAGGGTTATTCCATGCGTTCGTGTGGAGGTCAGAGAACAATTTGTGTCCAACAGCTCTCTCCATTATGTGGGTCCCAAGGATCAAACCCAGGTCATCAGGCTTGGTAGATAACGTCTTTAACTGCTGAACCATCTTGCTGACACTCACAGACTTTTATTACTGATACATATGAGAAAATGAAATAGTGAGCTACTTCCAGAACAGTGCAATGAGAATCTCCAAAACTCTGCATAAAAATCTCAATTAGAGCAAGGACCACACTAGCCTAAAAATCAGGAAACCAGTAAGGGTCCTTAAGAAAGGGAAAGGGGAGAGGCCTTCAAGAGAAAAGAGGATAGTACAAAGCACGTGATATGAAATTGAGAGAGGATAATAGGGTTCATGTAGTGATGAGTAAACAAAACTAAAGACGTATTTATTTTATTTTTTTTTTTTTGGTTTCTCGAGACAGGGTTTCCCTGTAGTTTCTAGAGCCTGTCCTGGAACTAGCTCTTGTAGACCAGGCTGGCCTCGAACTCAGAGATCCGCCTGCCTCTGCCTCCCGAGTGCGGGGATTAAAGGAGTGTGCCACCAATGACAGGCCTAAAGACGTATTTAAAAGCTTCATAGAAACCTACCACTTTGTAAACTAATTTTAAAATATATTTTTAAAGGAGTTTGGACACAGGTAGCCTACACTGGTAGACAATGGTGTTCTCAGAATAAATGGGTTATTTAAAAAAAAAATCTCATGACCAAACATGGGATACTTCCCTACCAACTAACTACTGGTCAGGTAGGCCCTAGAAGCTCCCAAAACAGCATGGGCTATTGCCATTTCTCTTGGGTTTTTACCATAATTAGGTGATAAGACCCTATTGCTGAAGATAGCACGCACTTTGGTTGCAGGCCATAGAGAAATCAGTCTGAAGCTGACCTGAAAGCTTCCTCATCGCTGGATGGCTTTCAAAGTGCCAGAAGGTACTGTGCAGGCTGCAGGGAAAGGAAGCAATTAGTGGTGCTACACAATGCTGGACTCCGCGTGCTACAATAGCAACCTGCCAGGCAAGGTATGCTCATAGCGGTACGAAGGTTACTGGGAAACCACATGCTTTTAGAGTGGATTTGAGACCCCCCACAGGAGGGAATTCATAGCTGATGTTACAAACCTGGTCAAGAGCACAAGGCTAGGACAATCGCAGGCTCTAGCAGGGCAACCTGCTAGTGTTGTTTTGGTAAATGGGTGTATTGAAAAACTGCCTTCTAAACATTTAAGTTTCTATCTACAGAGCTTTGCTGCTCTCGGCCTTGATCACTGACCTTTGCTGCTACCACAGTCTTGCAACGGGCATCAGATAATACAGAGGCTCATACTGGCCAAAATACTGAGCATTAGTGACTATTGAGTGCTTATCCCTAAATGGGACATATATAATTATTGCACTCGTCCAAGGCTCAGGGAACTTCATAGATACAGAGGCAAAAAGAATGGAAGAGCCAGGGGATAGATAGGAGTGCTGGGACGCACTGTCGTCTGGGCGTGACAAAGCCGTCACACTCGTGAACTCACAGCTATGATGGTTACCTGCAGAAACCCTCCTAAGAGCAAGCTAGTCAAGATTCCAGCTCAGACAGCACAGGGGCTCATGAGACCTCATCTCGTGCTAAGGAGCTATTGCTGAAGAAGGAGATCTTTTCTTTGGAGGTATAGCACTGGGAGGTTGCCCGTGCTCCAGTGGGTTGCCCTACAGTATGCGCATCTAGGCAGCAATAAAGGTTATAGGGAAGAAGAAAAGGAGGAGGCAGAAGAGGAGGAAGAAGAAGGAGTTGGAGGAGGGTGGCATGAAGTTGGAAGAAGAAGGTACCGACGGGTCCTAGGGGAGTGGGAGAGAGTAGCGATAGACCTGATCAAAATACATTGCACTACGTTTATAGAATTCTCAAAGAACAAATAAAAAGTATTTTGTAAAGAGTTAAAATTTTTTCAGAACCATGCGAAAGCCTTGTTAAGATCCAAGGATTCATGAAGAGTCTCCGGATTTGTGTGGAAATCAGTGACATGTGTGGCTGTGAATGTGTCCTGTCCGTTCTCCCCACTGCTGAGATAGACACATGAGAAGCTTCCGTAACTGTGGGAAACAATGCCATAGCAGCGACTGGAGACCACAGAACAGGCCTGAAATGCTCTAAAACTCCACAGAGTTTCCGCCAGTTGGCATCTGAAACTCATGGGGCTTCTTTGTATTTGGCCTGAGTCAGAGGTAACTCATTGAAAAAAACTCAACTCCCGGGACATCTATCAAAAGCAGGCAGCAGAAGTCACTTAAAGCTGTAACGACCCAAAGCAGTGAAGCCAACTGAGTCAAAAAGGAAGATGGCTAAAACCTGTAACACAAACATCTGGGCATACATTGCCAGAGGGAGCTTTTAGATCTACAGGATGTTGCTGGAATTTGAGAGGGCTACAACCAGGTGTGGAGCTGTGGGCATCTCTCAGGAATGTCTAAGAGGATCTTAGGTGATCTGTGAGACTCTGAGCAAGCAGGCAGGGAGAGCTGTAAAGGCCCTGAGCACTGAGTGTGTGCCGTGAGACATAGACAGGACACCTTGCCAAAGGATGGAAGACTTACTGCCCAAAGAGTTTAAGGAAACCATTGTCCAATCATCTAACTGAAATGGAAACTTAGAAACTGCTTCTCCCAAAAAGCATGCACTCCTCATGTGGGTGCACAAGCTAGCAGGAAGAGAGTCCCCGCGTCTCTTCTTTCGTGTTCACTCTGTCTCCTTCGCTTTAGCACAGAGAAAAGTCATTGCCCTTGAGTTTCCCTCTTGAGCCATCTTGGATTCCCAAAACAACAAACCTCAGAGGACAGGCCACACCCATTGCGGAGCAAGCGTCCACAATGGTGATGCCACATTCTGGAAAAGAAGGAATCATCTCCTAAGGACCACCTTCTCCCCTCCAGTGGTCGCACCGCCTTGCAGAAACTGAGTAGGGGCGATGATCACAGCTGTATCAGCACAGCCTTGTTATAAATATCTCTTGCTCCCTGTTCTACCCATCTTCTATTTAAAACAATAGCTCATATCAATGCCCTAAAGATGGACGTTGGGTCATTGGGCCCCTTGATCTGCTCCTCTTTCCAACATGGCTGCACTGGATTAATCTTCTTCCCCCGCTGTAACCATTGCTCAGCTCTTTAATGGAATAGCAACAGAGAGGAACAAATATTACCTGGGGGGTGGGGGGTACCAGAGCCCCAGCCTTTGCCCTAAGATTTCAGTAATAAAGTTGACCATTAGGCTAGCTCAACAGGGATTTCAGTGTATCATAGAATAAAATATCAGATAGGCACAGTTGATTCTGAAAGTTATTGTTCACAAGCGATATCTTCAACATGTAGTACAAAGATAACTTAAGAGCCACATGGGGAAAAGAGAAGAAAAATGATGAAGTTGAGCCCCATCTCATACCATACACAAAACTTTACTCACAATGAACCACAGATTTAAATGTAAAAACTCAATGTATATAATTCTTAGAACATTCTGGCAGTTAATTTTAGGTGTCACCTTAGTGGACTAAGAGACACCTAGGTATCTGGTATCATTTCTGGCTACATCTGTGAGTTTATCTCCAGAGTATGTGGGCCAGCAAGATGGACAAACATCTGTCTGTCTTTTATCCACAAATGGATATTCTCATTCATTCTCTCTCCCTTCCCCTCCTCCTCCTCCCCTCCCACATCCTCTCCCTTGCATCATGGACTTTATATTGGTCAGTGTTCATGTGTTCTTTAAACTTGCTGACTGCAGACGCTGAGGGGGTGCCCTAGGTTCCATCATGCTTACTTCAAGCATCCTCTAAGACCTCCTTTCCTGGGATGGGCTGTCACTCTGTCTCATGAGTCACTGTCCTCCAAGCCAAGCACCCGCCACCTTGGGGAGTTCAGCTGTGCCCCTCCTTACAGCAATCTGGGCTTGTCAGTGGGTGGTTTACCCCTTGCATAGAGACACAGGGTGTGGTACAAGAGTCTCTCTGACTATCGAGCTGCCCCCTGGCACCTGGCAGCCTTGCATGTGGCCTGCGGGAGGAGCCAGTGCAGAGTGAGGGATCCATCCATGTGGCTACGTGGAAGTCCTCAGCCCTGCTGGGTAAGGCTTTCCGGGTGTGGACAGTCGGTGGCGAAGTACCCACACCCCTGTAAGTGACCCTCACTTGAGCTCTGTAAGGAAGCCCAGTAAACTCATTGATACCACAAAGTGAACCTTGATAGAATCAGTGCCTCCGTTGGTCATTCGAACCTCAGAAGGAGGGGGGTAGACAATGCTTTATGTCTCCCCACAAGAGAAGGAATTTTAGCAATGCGCTGATGTTCTGTAATGGGGAGAAAGAAGAACAGAACAGCAAAAATGGCCTGGGCTAATGTTTGCTGACTTGACACAAACCAGAGTCACACCGGAAAAGGAAATCTCAACTGAGGAATTAATTCCATCAGAGTGGCCCAAGGGTGTGTTTGGGGAGGCATTTTTTCCATTAATGAGTGTTGTGCAAGGGTCCAGCCCACTGTGGGTAATGCCCTAGTGGTCCTGGGTTGTATAAAAAAGCAAGCTGAGCAAGCCATCAGGAGCAAGCCAGAAAGCAGCTCTCCTGCATGCTTCCTGCTTCTCTCTGCTCCTGCCTGAGCGCCTACCCTGACTGGTCTCGATGTTTAACAGAACCCATTCCTTCCTAAATTGCTTTTGGAAGTGGTTTTCACAATAGAAAGCAAACTAAGACCCAACCCAAAAGTAAAAGTATTGTATCCTTGAGAATAGCTAAAAGATTATCTATTTCTAACCATGGGAAAACGAAGGCAGAAGCTCATCCCTAAAGAGAATGCTCTGTTCTGCCTGGAATTCCCACGGAAACTCCAGCAGGGCAGTTTCAAGGTTTCCCAGGCATTTCTGTTGGATGACTGTAAGTACCAGATTTGATGATGTTACCTTTTTGCTGTTTGCTGTTCCTTTACTTGGGATCCTGACCAGAGTGAAAATTGCTGCACCTGAGACTCTTAATCGGAACTCAGGTTGGCTGCTTCAAAGGGGCTTCCCAATCCATCTGTGCTGTAAGTTTGTAAGCATATGATTGGTTGTTACCTTTAGCTAGCACTCTCTGTTGGGCTACCACAGTAGTCTCTGCTGGATGTCGTGAGCCCATTAGTTGATGATGTTTTATGTCTGTCTGCTGCTTCTGTTATTGCTAGTTGTTCTTTTACTTTTGTTTGCAATGTGCTTAATAAACTCACTAATTCAAAACAGAAGCACAGCTACTGTAGATCATTCTCACCAGGATTGTATAGACCACTATCTCCCCAGCCCCATTCCCCAGCCACCAACCACCTTTCTCTCTTCCTTTCCTGGCCTCCCTGACCAAAACATTTTTATTCTCCCACTCTTAAACATTGAAACCCCAGCCTCCACAGTCTTTTGACCTGGAAACTTCTGTCAGAAGCTCTCTGGGTCCTTAAGCCTTTTCCTCAGACTTAGAATTCACACACACACACACACACACACACACCTAGTTCTGAGACCTTTGGACTTAGACTGCAGCATAATACCAACAATCCCAAACTCTCTATCTACCAGATAAACTAAGAAAAACATCTGAGTAAAAGTAAAAACAAAAGATAAAATATACTTGATGATACCATGCATATATAACTCTAGAAGATGCAAAGTAATCTAGAAAGCAGGCAGTTTAAGAACTTATTTAAAGGGTAAAAATGTGCCTACCATGCAGCCTACTATCCTTCCCCCCAAATAAAAACATACACAAATACTTTTATGGCATTTTTTCATTGTAGCTTTATTTGTAATAAAGGGGTAAAGAAATAAACAAGTGGGCTATATCCATGCAATGGTTAGCTATTTCAGCAATAAAAAGGATGAGCATTCAATACACACAGCAATATGGAGATAATTATATTACTCAAAAGGAATCATGCATAAGCAGTAATGACTATAGGATTCCCTTTATATTGAATTCTAGAAAGTGCAAACTAATCTTTAGTGGCAGTAAGTCAGTAGCCACATGAGCTGCAAGGGTTCCTCATGCCCTACTTAATCTGTCGATCTACATTCAAAATAAATCTTATCACTATTTTAAGCCAATGAATTTTGGGATAATTTTTTTGCTCAACTGTATAAACTGGAGCCATTCTGCCCCTCAGTGGAGCCTAGAAACCAAGTGCTGTAGTAGGGTCAGTCTTCCACTGTAGAGACTAATGCCTTCATTGTCCCCTTCCATCACAGGACTCTAGTGCTGCCGAGAGCAATCCACAAATCTCCTGCCTTCCCAATTCCTCCTACCACCACATACTATATCCTGCAAAATACCCTTGGGTTCTTCTGAGAACTGAACACATGCTCCACCCTGCTTCGGAGTGGAAGTTCATTACCTCAAGAATCAGTTTGCTCCCATTGAAGAATTTGGCCATATTTTAGATAAGACCTTCTGAGAACACATACCTTATCCCAGAAGTGAATTAAAGCCAGGGAATTAGGAGAAGGCAGGTCAGCCCCTCCCCTAGCTCTTGATTGGATAACCTTTGATATAATCCACCAGCAATAACCAGACAGCAAGCTAATTCCATATAGTACATTTTATTTCTTAGGTGTTTTGAAGCAGAAATTCAGTACCATTATTTATTGAATGGATGGATGGATGGATGGATGGATGGATGGACACAGGCTGCTCTGCCTGATTAAGCATCCACTGAGTTCTGATACAACTAAAACCAGTCTATCAACAGCACAGCAGAAGTTCTGCCATCCACAAACTCAGCTCTAACAGCCAGTGGGGATTTTCCAAATAAGGGAACTAACATAGTAATTTTTCCTGTTACCAAACAGCTTCCATGTAGGTCTCAAGAGAGAGCTTCCTCAAGGAGAGAATTGGTGCTAATGATACACAGTGCACATTGAGTTCTTTGTAGGTTCTTAAAATATTATCATTACCACTACCACTACCTCCACAATAAAACATGTTCTTGGTCATGTATATCTGGATATGTGTGTATATATGTACATACAAGCTCATGTGTGTAATGTGTGAGTCTATGTGGTATGTATGTGTGTGTACTTATAGGTATATATAGGCACATGTTGGGTATATGGTGTATGTGTTAGTTGCTTTTCAATTGATTGACAAAACCCCATGACCGAGACAACTTATAAATGAAAGTGTATAATTGGGCTTCGTTTCAGAGGATTACAATCCATGATAGTGGATCAAAGGCATGGCAGCAGGAACAGCTGAGAACTCACATCTTGATCCATAAGCAGCAATCAGAGAGAATACCGGGAATGGTATGAGAGTTTTGAAACCTCAAAGTCCACCCCAGTGACACACCTCCTTCAACAATGCCCCACCTCCAAATCCTTCCCAAATAGCTCCACCAACTGGGGACCAAATATTCAAACATATAAGGCTATGGGAGCATAGGCTTTCAAAGTATAACAGTGTGTGTCCATATACATGTTGGGGTGTGTGGTATATATGTAAGCACATATTAAGGGTGTGAGTGCACGTGCACATGCACATGGAGTCCGAAGATTAATATCAGGTGTCCTTCTAAATTAGTCTCTGTTTTATTTTCTGACACTAAACCTGGAGCTGGCCATTTAGGCTAGACTGGTTGACCAGAAAGCCCCAGGGAGCCTCCTGTTTCCATCTCCCTAGTTCTGGGCTATAGGCATGCATCACCACACCATGTCGTTGCATAGGTGGTAGGACTTGAACTCAGGTCCTGGTGTTTGTTCAGCAAGCCCTTTACCCAGTAAGTCAATTCCTTAGCTCAATCCTTGGGTTTCTTGACCAGGCATCTACTGCAGAACTTAGAAGTCTAAATAGAGGTGTTATTAAAAATCACAAAAACTCCTCCACATGCACGAAAAAGAAAAAGTTAAATTGCCTAGAACTCTTAGTGAATGTTTCAGTATTTTTCACACTTTTTTAAAAACACATTTTTGCCAAGAGTCTAAGTCACTTTCACATATCTCTGACTACATTAGTTGCCATGGTTTTCTAGCTTTCACTACTTCTGAAATAAACAACCCATTAGATTTATGTCACTGTTAATTTGTCTTTTTGTACAATGTGGATGGGTGGTTTGTAGTCTAAAAACCAGCATGAGTTATCTTAAGAATCCCATCAAGAAGAGCTGGTGTAGTAATGTCTTAACAGTATGTAGAATGAGGTCAGTTCTATTTGGGAGGCAGGGCCTCATGAGAAGGTGAGTATTCTTTCTAATTAATATGTTGATTTTATGTGCCACTTGTTAAAGATAGTTGGTTTTATTAATTGTTTGTAAATTTTAGTGCTGTCTTGTTGCAAGTCCCTTTTCTTTCACAGATAGTAGAAAAATTAAAATTATCCAAGGGTTCTCCCCACTCCAAAACCACAAATTCTGAATCAAGGTCATATTCTCCTTCAGTGTCATGGAGAACAGCTGCCCAAAGTCTTCATGCAGGAACCTACACACACACACACACACACACCACCACCACCACACCACCACCACCACCACCACCACCACCCCCACCCCCATTTCTAATACAGGCCTGATGTAATTCTTGCCAGAACCTGAAGGCAGAGGTTCCATTTCTCCATTCTATACCTGAGCATATAAAAGTTTTAAATATATTGAAGCAAATGGAACTAAAATATTTGTCAGAAGAATAATAATTATACCATTGTTATTTTTCCAGCATGTACTGATCATAAAGAGAAATTTAAAGGGTATAAAAAGGGAAGAACCATAAGAGATATTCTCTACTCAATTTTATATGAGGAAGAAAAATATACAAAAACTATGAATAACCAACCTTCTTTCACATCATGCTTATAAGGCAAAATCTTGTCTATGACTTTTAACTCTTAAGTCACAGTAGAAGGGAACTCCAAGTGTTGCTAAGTGGTCCTCTGCTGAGAACACTCATTACCTCACTCCTGATGGAAAGTGTGTTACTTTCCTCATGCTCTCACAGATTACCTGGCAGGAAGCAGCTTAAGGGAAGAAGGGCTTATTTTGGCTCATAGTTTGAAGTGATACAGTCCATGATAGTGAGGAAATCATGTTAGCAGATGAAGGAGGCTGCTGGTCACATTGGGCCCACAGTCAGGATGAAGAGCTATGGATGCCACTTTTTAAGTCTCTCCTTTCTTTAGTTCAGAACCCCAGCCCTGCCCACACTGAGGATGAGTCTTCCCCTCTCAATCAACCTCATGTAAAAATCTCTTCATAGATTGCCCCAAAGATTTGTTTCCATGGTGACTCTAAATTCATATTGACAATCAAGATTAACCATAACAATCTGCAAACAATTTTCTCCATAATATGGTCCTGTTCTTCTCAAGGACCATGCAACAGTCTACAAGGTACCAAAGACTTTCCTTGTCAGAGCGCTTACTACATTATACACTAATTGTCTCCTTTATTCTCTGTAGCTCTGATTAAATTAAACTCCATGAAGGCAGAAATGCACTTGGCCAGGTGGGTGAATGGCTGCTCCAGGTTTGGTGCACAGAAGACATGCCATGGATGTTCTATGCACACTCATGGGTCAGCCAGTATCCTCAGAGCACATTTGAAGAGCCTGAGAAAAAGGCAAAGTAGAATAACATTGAGAACCAAAGTGCTTACCAGTCCCCTTAGACAACAAAAAGAAAGCAAGAAAGCAAGCAAGCAAGGAAGGAAGGAAGGAAGGAAGGAAGGAAGGAAGGAAGGAAGGAAAAGAAAAGAAAACCTACTTGTGGTCAGCATGTAAATAAATGAAAAAATTTAATTATAAAAAAAACAGATGAAGACACACACAAAGATGAACACAAACTTTCCCACTAAGTATTTAACCCAGGGTTGTAGACCCTGTCCTTTGTGTATGGAAGGGGAGTCACTGGGACTCAGCAAAAAGGTACAGAGAAAACAAAAGTAAGGAGATGACACAATTTTTATCCCTACCATTTGTTTCCCACCCCCATGATACATTTTAATAGAGTTGCTAACAGAAGAAGCAGCTGCCTGATTTTCCTCTCCCTCTCCTGCCTTCTGGGCTCCTCAAGAGGAGCTGACAATAGCCAGAAGAATAAGGAAGAAAGGGCATGACTAATCCCTGCTTCAGCTTTCAGTTGTCAGTTTCTGACACAGGATCAGAGTCATGCCTGAGGCTCGAACAACCCAGGGAGCCAGTATTCAGGCTCGGTAGCTCCAAGCCTAGGCCCCCTGCTTGCTCCTCCACCTCAGAATGGGCCTGTGATGGGGCATGAGGCTTCACATCCGTCAGCGTCCATCAGCATGGCTGGGTGTCAGCGTACCTGGACAGCTGTTGAGTGTGACTCTGGGCTGCCAAGTTACGACAGGGATGCAGAAAGACAGCCAGCGTTGCACTTCTCAATGGAAATGCCTGTTTGATCTCTATCAGCACAGACTGCTTCTTCTACAGGCTTGCCACTGCGTGTGATGCCTCTATTACACACAGCCTCTGGCACATGGGCAAGGCCGAATCTTTGCCCAAAATCAAGAGATGCCAAAATAAGAAGCAAAGCTTAAGTTGATGTAGCCGTGGTTACAACACAAACATCAAAGTTGATACTTCCATCAGTAATTTCCACCTGGACGGAAAGCCTAAATGGAGACCAGGGTCACCATCCTCTTCCTTCTCAGGCTCCACTGATCCCCAAAAGTCTTTCTGCACCCAAACCCACCCTGTTCCCCCTACACCACAGCGCTGATGAGAATGGATTCTGGCAGAGGAGAGTTGCAAGCACCCCACGAGGCCGTCCATTTCCATGCTGAACCCAGAGAAAGTAGCACTCTGCTGACAAGTGCTTGCATCTGGGTCCTCCCAGCTCCCCCCAGGTGCTTCCTATGCACGCTCAGTTGGAGAGTGACGCTTTCCAAGCGAAAGCAGCTGCTCCGCTGAGCACCCCTCGGAAGAGGGTCTCTGCTAAAATCTAAAATTCTGCGGTCTTGCCTACAGATAAAAAGGCATGCTTAAAGAGACAGCCTTCTAAATAACAGGGCTTGCGACTGCAGATCTTGGGAAGTCGGGACGAAGCCAACGCTGCCTGCAGTTCTTAGCATCTTTATTCAGCACAGTTGTGAGAAAGCCTTTTGTTACAAACATCAGGTCCCTTTCTTAAAGCACAGATGAGAAACTCAGGATAGAGTAACTTGCTTAGCTCTTGCCAAGAATGTAATCGTGCTTCTCTCTCCGAGCAGCGGGTAGCCACCAACGCTTCCACCTGGCATGATTTTACATTTAGGGACAGTTGAGAAAGGACTAATGTTAGACCCTATTGAATTCACACTTGGGAAGGTATGAAAAGTAGGGCTCATAATGAACCTTGTTAGGACTAATTCAGCCTCACAAAGAGTAACGTGTCTTATTTCAAAAGGTAATTCAAGTTCTCTGTAGAAATACAGGCGAGCACAAGTAAAAAGGAAAATCTATTCTGCCAGAGCAGTTGCTTCTCTCCCCCTCCCTCCCTCTCAGGAAGTACAGTGCATGAGTGTGTGTATTTCAAGTTCTGAGTGCTATTTTTTGACTGGCATTTTAATGACTAAAGTTGTTCTGAGTTGATATTGTATGCATTTTTAAATACAAAATAGCTTTTTTTTAGTAGACTCTTGCTCTATTACTCCTTAATCATCACAAGATTTAGTTAGTTAGCTAGTTAGTTATATTGTATGTGTAGTGTGCAAGGATGTGCACACATCCTTGTGCATGTGTAGAGGGTGGAGAACTGTCTTTCAAGAGTCAGTTTTCTCGGCCAGGCGGTGGTGGCGCATTCCTTTAATCCCAGCACTTGGGAGACAGAGGCAGGCGGATCTCTAAATTCGAGGCCAGCCTGGGCTACAAGAGCTAGTTCCAGGACAGGCTCTAGAAACTACAGGGAAACCCTGTCTCAAAAAAATAAAAAAATAAAAAAAAAGTCAGTTTTCTCGCCAGGTAGTGGTGGCGCACGCCTTTAATCCCAGCACTTGGGAGGCAGAAGCAGGGAAATCGCTGTGAGTTTGAAGCCAACCTGGTCTACAAGAGCTAGTTCCAGGACAGGCTCCAAAGCTTCAGAGAAACTCTGTCTCAAAAAATAAATAAATAAATGAGTCAGTTTTCTCTTTCCATCATGTGGGATCCAGGATCAAACTCAGTCATCAGGCCTAACAGCAAATACCTACTGAGTCATCTCACCAGCTCCCCATGAGGACTATTTGGGTTATTAGCTTTATTATTAATGGATCTTCTATTATAGTTTAGCATTTTATAAATGGAGAGACAGAGATGTAGGGGGATGGATGTTCATCTTCTGCTTCTCTCCTCCTTATCTTCCCGTTCACTACCATCCCTCCAAGCAAACAGAACAAACCAGCCCTGGTCTATGCACTGTGAAAACAGCCCTGGGGTGGGAGTTGGGGGATGCTTGTACGGCTCCCTCTGCAAGGCAGAGCAGGTATGCCTAATCACTGCCTCTTGCTACCCTGTTACACTGCTGCCCTGCCTGTGCCAGTGTTGGACCTGGGTCAGGTTCACGGGACCGTAGGGCATGTGGCTAACAAGGCACAGCCACTCCCTGAGCTTTCCTAGGATGAGTAATTGTAACTGTATTTCCTTTGCTTGGAGGAGTTTGCTCTTCTTTTCTGCATGTTGGCTCTCTTATGACGTCTTTCCCTCCCATTTCTCTTGTCTCCTGGTCTGTTTTTCATTGTCTCTGAAACAGACTGTGTGTTCTCCTTTCTTCAACTCCCTTGGTCCACCACACCTCAGTCCCCACCTCACCCAAGTCTCCTCCAATAAGGAACCATTTTCTCAGTTTCATTTATGTAGGTATAATAGATCCTCTTTCCCCCTTGATCTAACATGCTCATTAGAAGTTGTTCCTGGCACATAGAAAAGCTGGTGATACCCAAACTGGCAAATAAATTCCCACTCTGTATAAGGAGGGGATGGTGGAAAACCATTCCATCTGGAAGAATCTGCTGGCTACGCTGACACACACAAGAACACATACCCCCAACCAAGTTAGAGCCATCTTCCTGACTTCCAATCTGTCCACATTCTTCCGCCAGGACTCCTAGCTCTCGTTTATCCCCAGTGCAACAGAAGCCAATCTGATGCTGTTGTGCTAATAGGGTATCTCAGGCAGTGTTTAGTTTCACCACCCGGGTTATCCTCCACAAACGTAAATACAAGTAATGTATATGAAGAGCTTGCCAGGCTCCCTACAGTACCATCTGGTGTCAGCTCTGCTTAGCATTTAACGAAGGCCCAGGTATTCCAGAGAGACTCCATGGCAGCCCAACCTGCTACCCAGAAACAAGGCTGTCCCACTTCACTAGTTACCAATGAAGCTTAAGGGTTAGGACCTCTCAGTCGTTTAGAGAGTGGAAGGTGTCGGGAACCAAAATGCAATTCCTTTTTCCTTCTAGGGTGACCCTCCAGCAGGCTTTGGGAGCTCTGCTTCTGTTTATTGCATTCCCACTGTCTCATCTTCTGTTGTCCTGTACCCTGACTGACCTCTAATTTTAGACACAGAGAGAGTTATAAATCCAAAATTCCAATGATTTTCAAAATGTGGTGACGAATACTGATTGTTAATTCCAGCTGACCATTTGACTGGAACAGGAATGCCTGCCAAGAGGGGAAAGCAGGACTGGGGTGTGTGAGGGCATCTTCAGAGGTGAGCACGTGAGTTTGTGCAGGCTACGGAGGGAAGACTTGTCTTCAGTGTGTGTAGAAAACATCCAGAAAGCTGGGCATGCAGACAGAATAAATACAGAACTAGTCATCCTCCATCCATCCTGAGAGCTAGGATACTGAACTAGTCCTTCTCCATCTGTCCTGAGAGCTAGGATACTGAGCTAGTTCTCCATCCATCCTGAGAGCTAGGATACCGAACTAGTCCTCCATCCATCCTGAGAGCTAGGATACTGAGCTAGTCCTTCCATCCATTCATCCTGAGAGGTAGGATACTGAGCTAGCCCTCCTCCATCCATCCTGAGAGCTAGGATACTGAACTAGTCCTCCTCCATCTATCCGGAGAGCTATGATACTGAGCTAGCTCTCCTCCATCTGTCCTGAGAGCTACGATATTGAGCTAGTCCTCCCATCTGTCCTGAGAGCTAGGATACAAAGACTCCTCCTGCTTTGGACTTCAAGTTACAGATTCCAGGACTATGACCTCTCCCTGGGATCTCATGCTTTCAGCCTCACACTGAGTTGTATCAGCTCCCCTGTTTTTGAAGTCTGAAGACTTGGACTGAGCCACACTACCACATCACAAGGTCTTCAGCATGCCGATAATCTGTGACGAAACTTAACAGCTGCCAAACCGTGTGAGCCTATTCCCCTCATTTCCCCTCTCATTCATCTGCGTGTATATTCTACCATTTCTGTCTCTTTGGAGAACCGTGACTAATATGCTATTATTTGTAGTGAGCATTATTTATAGTGAACTTTTGAAAAAGAAATCTATTTTTACCTCTTACTAGTAAGAGGGTCAGATAGCCCTGGTGAAATTGGCCCAAGGTTGGTGATTCCCAGTCCTGGGTGGTTGGCTACATCACCTGGAAATGGTGAATGAGCCGAGGCTACATGCCATGGGCTGCCCACAATGGTCTCCAGATGTTATCTTCAGTCCAGACCCGTGTCCTGACAGCAGCACAGACATCAGCGTTATGGTGATGTGCAGCATCAAGCTCCCATTGTGTCTTCGCCTCTCCTCGCATCTCTGACTCAAGACAGTGACAGTGACGACCTTGCTTTGCCCTGAGCTCGGGAAGGATTTCAGAAGATTTTCTCAAGAATGACAGCAACGGGCAGACTCTTTCAGGATGCAAACATCTCACTTAAGTCTGAGTAGGCACGGTGAAGGCAAAGCCTACCGAGAACTCCAAAGAGTCGTTGATGTCAGAAGATCTCAGACAGGAAGGGAAGAGGCACCATCTTAAACAGCCAGCACCAGCCGTAAAAACAGGCGAACTGTAAATTCTTCCAAATGTGGGACTCCTCAAACAGCAGAGGTAGAAATCTTCCTAAAATCCTCATACATGAAAAGTCACTCAGATAAATCCTTCTTAGGGGACTGGATGAATGGAGGAAGAGCATTTGCTGGCTAAAAGCCCATAACACACAGAGGTTGTCTCCTGACAGGGTACTTGTTAAAAGAATCCATTTGCAGCTCCCGTATTCAGGGTCAGTAATTTCTCAGAGAAAGGTTAATGGAAACAAAACAGAATTCAGGGCACATTTTTTTTTTTAACCAGTGTGCAGAAATGTAGGCCAAAATGCACCCTGTTGGCATATCCTCAGGTGATAGACTGCAAAATTTTTGAGATATTCTTCCTTTTGTTGGCAATGGATACAGTGGAGGTGAGAGGAAGTCTGGTGGGGGAGGGACCTCTGAGTGTGTGGTTAAGCAAATGGACTCAGTAACTTCCAGTCACTTCTTACCTGGTTTGCGATGGTTCCTTGTTTGAAGGAAGAAAGCTTGGGTGTGAATAAAACAAGTGGCTGGAAGAAAAAAATACTTCCTCAGGTCAGTTTCTAGCCCCAAATACTGTTCAGAACATAAAGTATGCTTGTCACAGACTGACAGACACTGGGGGGCCATCTAAGGATAGAGCCATCAAACCTGAGAGTTGAGTTCTGACTGTGTTGTTTTGTTTTTTTTTTTTTTTTGGTTTTTCGAGACAGGGTTTCTCTGTGGCTTTGGAGCCTGTCCTGGAACTAGCTCTTGTAGACCAGGCTGGCCTCGAACTCAGAGATCCGCCTGCCTCTGCCTCCCGAGTGCTGGGATTAAAGGCGTGCGCCACCACCGCCCGGCATTCTGACTGTGTTGAAAAGGAAAACTGGTGTGGGCAGTAGTGGTCTGTAAAGGCTTGGGGCAGTAAGACCTGGCTTATGCTTTATGGCCCAGAGAAGCCATAATCTCTGGACCTCAGGAGACAGCGGCTACCCAAGCAAGATGGCAAGAGAGAGATCGGAAGAACCACAGGACACTGACATTTTGGAGGTATGGAACAGAACAAAGAGCAAGCGTGAGGCTGGGGTGAGTCTTTCCAGAAGGAAATGACAAGGTGAGCTATTTAATTCACTTTTGAAAAACACACCAATGTGCTGAACGGATTATACACAGATGTCAGCTTGAGTCAACCACAGAAGCCAGCGTGTGTCATTTGACTGAAGGCGTTGATAGTTCGGGATGAGCCTGGATAGCTGTTATTGATCAGGGCTAAATGTTGTGCAGGTGACATAGTTTTCAGTCATCATAGCATCCCTCTGTCTATACCAACCCTCAGTTAAAGAAATAATATCAAAGGCTGTGGAGACGATTCAGTTGGTATTATAATAATGATAATAATAATTGCCATACAACCATGAAGGCCTGAATTTGGATCCCTATCACGCATTCAAAAATTTTGGTGTGGCCCATGCCTATAATCTCAGCACTGGGAAGTGGAGATGGGAGAATTCTGGGTCTTGTTGTCTAGACAGTCTAGCCAATCAGTAAGCTCCAAGTTCAGTGAGAGAGCCTTTCTTTAAAAGTAATAAGTGGAGAAGTGATTAAGGAAGACACACGGTGTATGTAGCCTCCACATATATCCATACACGTGTATGTACACAAACACACACCCATGTAGGGTGGGTGGAGATTGTCTGCCAAGCATTGATGGATTCTAAATTGTTTCTATTGATTAAACTACAGAATCATAAAACTATACATGTCTAAAAAAAAAACTATACATGTCAAGGAGCTGCTGAGATCCTCATGCCTACCTCTTGAAGAAAGTGTCTGGGGTGCATGGTGTTCGCCTGTCCCATTTACCTGATCTCCTTTCACGAACACTGTGGGGCTGGCACCAGCTAAAACTGTAAGAGTTAGTCACACGAGAAGTATGGGCATGTTTACTATGAGGACACTGTTTGTTATGTTACACCCTATAACTTCCTCATGATTTTTAAGGGGTATAATTTCTAGTCTCAGTACTATCGGTTGTATGACCCCTTGTCTTTATGTACAGACATGGGACTGTACCAATGGTACTGATCCCCCACTGATTTCCAGGGAGTTCCAATACATATTTATTGCCCAACTTTTCTTTCTAAACTTAGTTATTTGGTTATGTTTTATCTTTATTATAGTATAATTTTTTTTGGTTTTTTGAGACAAGATTTCTCTTTGTAACCCTGGTTGTCCTGGAACTTGCTCTGTAGATCAGGCTGGCCTCAAACTCAGAGATCCACCTGCCTCTGCCTCCCAAGTGCTGGGATTCAAGGTGTGCTCCACCCTTACCTGGCTATAGTATAAAATTTTGTACAACATTTTATATCCCTTTTATTTCAGGCCAAGTAAGCATTCATATATACATACGTATTCACAATCAAAAGTGGAATGGCCAAATTTCAAAAACAGTATAAGCAATAAGAGTTTCGTGTACACTTAATTGAAATTAGTGAAATTCTTGTCCCTAGTTAATACTACTTCTTGTTAAAATTTATAAGTAACCCAGTTTTTCTACTTCTCATTTTTATTAAGGAAATTATTTCAACTTGCCAGAAACCTAAATTTCTTTATTCCTCAGAGAAGGAGCCAAGCTTTCTGTTTTCTATGGAACAACTTCTCCATCTATTGGTGTGATTTAATATAGCAAATACTATCTTGGAATGAAATGTTCCCTTGTAACTCTATGGAGACAGGTTCTTCATCGCGTCTCTCAAAAAAAAAAAAAAAAAAAAAAAACTCCACTGTCAGTAATTAAATGCATCTCCCAGCCTTAAGCTTTTCTGCCTCTGGGAGTTTATAAATCTATACTCAAAGCCAAGGAGCTGCTTAGATCATCACCTTCCTCTTACAGCCAAGCCAGATTTTCCCCCAAATAAGATACAAAAGCACGAAACAGAATGGTGCATAGATTTAATGGAGAATAACTTAAAGTGTGATACTCATTTAAAATCATGTCTTAAAGGCTTAGCAAAGTATTGGAAATGTCAACATGCCAGTCCTCATTTTTGGAACAGGTTCTATGTGACGAGACCAATGGGAAGTCAACGGGGCCGGTAGGTTTCATGATTATGCATCAGAAACTAATGTCACATGGGGAACCTGAGCCACTCTCACCACTCCGCCCCCAACAACAAGGCTTCACCTCGAGGGGACTCACTTCTTCTGACAAGCTAATCCTGTGTTCTCTAAAGCAAAATGCTTCACCCTTGAAAAGTATCAGACTGGAAAATGTTCTAGAAACTCCTGTGATGTTTGAGCTCTTAGTGACTCTCTCTTGTCTGTGGTGTTATATAGGATACATATACTCTTCCTACCTGAGGTTAAAATCCATCTCTTCAGAGCTAGAGATACGGCTCAGTGATTAAGAAAGCTTGCTGCTCTTGCAGAAGGCTAGAGTTCTGTTCCCAGCACCAATTCACACACACACCTCTTTGCACTCCACCCCATCCTCCCACCCATACACACACAAATAAAAATAAATCTTTAAAAAAACAAACCCAAGCCAGGTGGTGGTAGTGCATGCCTTTTATCCCAGCACACAGGAGGCAGAGGCAGGTGGATCTCTGTAAATTCAAAGCCACTAGTTCCAGGACAGCCAGGGCTGTTACACAGAGAAACCCTGTCTCAAAAAATAAGCAAGCAAACAAACAAAAAACAAATCCAGCTCCTTGATTAGTGACTAGCCTTGAGCTGGTCACTTCTCTCTTCCTCATGAGTTTCTTTCTTCATGTAGTAATTGTCTTACTGTTAAGTCAGATAATATTTTAAAAAATAAACACCACTATATAGGCACTCAACAAATGGTGGCTTTCTACCGGGGGGTTATTGTCATTATAAGAAGAAAAGGTTTTGCTATGATTTTCCATAATTCCCTTCTTCACGAAATCTCTGGCCTAAGGAGTCTAAGAGGACCAAAAGAGCAGGGAAGTTCACAACAGAAAGAATTAATAAGGCTCCTCAGGAAGACTCTGAGGACAGAAGCAACAACAACTGAGAAGGAAGCCCCTTCCTTACCCAGTCTTTCCAGCTCCACTAAGCCCCACAGGCTACTGGTAGAGCCTCACAAAGAGCAGCCAGCACACCAGAGATGAGAACAATGGGTCCTGGCCACCGCAAAGCAAGGCAGAAGGATGGCCCTGCAGGGCAATAGGACAGGTTTGTTCCCATAGAAAGACCAATAAGATACACCTGGAGACTGGGCTGAGCATGTGAAGAACTAGGAGTCATGACTCTTTCCTAACAAGAAGCTAAGAGTAGCAAAAGAAAAAACTTCAGGGACTCCTCCTAGATCCTTAGAGAAATAAGGGCTCCAAGCAAGCCATGCCCTCAAAACTAGAGAGGCAGATGGACAGGAAGATTCAGAGAACTGCAGCTTCAGGGGAGCAGAAAGCAGAAACTGGCAAGCTGGAACCTCCCAGGGAAGCAGCCTAATGGGAAACCTGAATTTTCCAAGGTGGCAGCTGAGTTATAAGCAACTATGGGGTGCAGTTGGTCTCAGAGGGTCTCAGTTTGTCACTGTGTTGGTCAGTGAACACACTCCATGAGCTTCCAGCAAGGAGAAGGAAAAGATAACAATTTTGAAATATGCCAAGATTTGCCCTCAAGGAAAAAGATATTAAAATATTACCAGCTTCTAGACTGCTTGTAGGTTATCATAGCTAAACCTTTATAGAGAAGAGATAAAAGACCTCTGTCCAATCATCCAAACCCACTCACTGCAGAAAAGTCCTAAGAAGCCCTGGCAAGATGCCAGCCATGATTTCCTAAGAGACCAGAGCCTGACCATGGGACTGCAGAAGCTTCCCCTCACCAACACACTACCAAAGTCCTGTGTCCTCTATGTTTTTAACCCAGTCCATCAGACTTACCATTCAGCCAAAATGAACTAGGAATGCTATAAATCAAATAAAATAAAGTAAAATACAACTTGAAGAAAAAAAGTGTGAATTGGTTGAGGTTTTATAATCAACAGATTCTAAAGTTTGTATAGCGTGGTAAAAATTCAGAAGAGTCTACTTAAGGGTGAACAAAGTTGGAAGCATGGTAGTACTCAAACTCAAAAGACACTATAAGAAACAGACAATGAAGACGAATGCATGAGCAAATCAAACAGCTTGGCAAGACCAGAAACAGACCCAGATGCACCTATTCAAGGGATTGAGACAAAGGAGCAAATGCAAACCATGAAACAAAGGCAGCCTCTTGAAAACAGTGTCAGAAAAACTGGACATCCATATGCAAAATGTGACTCGAGCCACACCTTAGACCTTCAACCAAAAATAACTTAAAGTGGATCATAACAAGAAAACCAACTAACCTTAGGTATGTTGGTGACCTTTTAGATACACCGAAGCCATGGTCTATGAAATAAATAATGCAGAATTGGACTTCATTAAAATTAAAAAGTTCTTCTCTGTGAGAGATAATGTCATGATAATGAAAAGCCACAGACTGGAAGAAAATATTTGCAAAAAAAAAATACTTTGGTAAGGGCTGTTAACAAAAATATACTCGAAACTTAATGATAAAAGAATAGCCCAGTTTTTGGAAAGGAAAAAGACCTGAACACCCAGGGATGAATATGAGCCTGGAAACAGCAAAATGAATCCCATTGTTTTTATACTAATTATTATTTTTTAAAAAAATCCTGAACAATGGGACTGATGGATCATGCGACCAAACCCGTCTCTCTGAGTGTGGCCAACAGCGGGGGCTGACTGAGAAGCAAAGGACAATGGCTCTGGGCTCTGATTCTTCTTCATGGACGGGCTCTGTGGGAGCCTTCTCAGCTTGGTCGATCACCTTCCTGGACCTGGGGGGAGTTGGGAGGACCTAGGTCTTAGCATAGAGTGGGGAACCCTGATGGCTCCTTGGCCTTGAGAGGGAGGGAGGGGAGGTATGGGTGGAGGGGAGGGGAGGGAAGGGGGAGAAGGAGGGGAGAGAAAGGGGAGAAGGAGGGGAGGGAGGGGGGAGGAGGAGGGAAGGAGATGGAAATTTTTAAATATAAAAAAAAATAAACCATGAGGAAAAAAAAAAAAATCCTGAACATCACAGAACATACACAAAAGCTGTGCAGGGCTGTCCAACATAATATGTCATTAGGGGGTTACAGGTTAATACCAAAGTGAAACACTATAATACAAAAGGGAAGCACATTAGTACAAAAGTGGAACAGTATAGTATGTGTGTGAATTGTGCATTCTTGGTGTGCCAGTGTTTGATCATGGATGGCAACAAAGGCAGCATTGTGGTGCCAGATGTCAGTAATGAGGAGGTAGTTAGGGGTGACACATGACACCTGTCTGTATTTTCTACTCAATTTTATTGTGAACCTAAATGAAGAATAATAAAATTACTCTTAAAAGTTCATTATTATTAAGTTCCTGCTGGTTATTCTAAAAGGTGATAATAAATCAAAAAAAATCTTTTTTTTTAATATTGTGAGATGGATCATGAGGGAAATGGCAAAGAAATCATATAATCAGTTACGCCTGGGGTCACACTGGAGGAGATCAGAAAGGTGCCCAGAGCCTGCCATGTGAAGAAGAGCAGGAACCTCAGGGTGGACCACGAACCAGGCAAGAGTGAGCATCAACGAGACAGGCAAAGCCAACGTGCCAGGAAGAACCATGGCATGGGATATATCAGAGCAAAACTCAGATGCTGTAGGAGCTCACTGAAGACCAAGCATTTGGACTGTATCCAAACACAAGCAAAGCAACAGGGAGACACAATATGAAACAATGCAGCCTGGTTTATATTTTAGAAGGAAAACTCAACGTTTCATGAATTGTAGTGGGAAACGGATGGAAGCAGACCGAGCAGGTAGGATGCTATTGAGTGGATAGAAAGGACCTATGGGTGGACTAAGGGAAGGAGGTAGTTGTAATGAATAAGGGGGAAAGTAAACAGATGGGGAGATAGTTTGGAGGGGAAACTAACAACCCTTAGACAGATGGGAGGACTCTAGGAACAGATGAGACAAGAATGGTTCCTAGGCTTCAGCTCAAGCAAGGGAGGGCCACATAGTTTCTGGAGATAATGAAGGCTGGGGAGATGTAAGAGCAGGCTCCTGAAGGAGGAAGGGGTGAGGGTCTCCTCTGGACCCATTAAATGTGGGTGTGATTTTAGTTCCTGAGAGAAGAGCTCGGGTAGGAAAAGATCACATGAATTTGGAAATTAAGAGAGTCTAAATTTGAGAGATAATTTTGGCAGTAATCAATAAATACTCTGGATAAGATCACCAGAGAAAGAGAAGGGAAGAAGAGAAGCCCCATAGAAGTATCCTAAGACTCTCCAATAAGCCAAGCAGATGTCAGTGTCAGTAACAAACGAGGGAGAATCTCCAAACACAATTCATTTATTTGGGAATGAATCTTGTAATAGAAATATATGTAGGAATATCCAAAGAGGCAAAATAAATCAGAGGTTTTAAAGATAAGACAATGTGGTACTTTGAATGTAATTGGCACCCATAAGCTCACAGAAAGTGGCATTATCAGGAGGCATGCATGGGTTTGTTGGAGGAAGTGTGTCACTATGGGGATGGGCTATGGGATTTCCTATGCTCCAGCAACTCCCAGTTCTCAGTTGACTTCCTGTTGCCTGTGGATCAAGATAGAGGACTCTTAGCTCCTTCTCCAGCACTATGTCTGCTGGCATGCTGCCATGTCCTGCCAAGATGATAATGGGATAAACTCTGGAACTGTAAGCTATCCCATTACGTGTTTTCCTTTATTGTCTTAGTTAGGGTTTTTATTGCTGTGAAGAGACACCATGCTCATGGCAAAGAAAACATTTCATTGAGGTGGCAGCTTACAGTTTAAGAGGAATCCATTGTCATCAGGATGGACAGCATGGTAGCTTGCAGGCGGATGTGGTGCTGGAGCTCAGAGTAGTATATCTTGACTCAGAGGCAACAGGAAGTCAACTGTCATATTGAGGGAAGCTTGAGCAAAAGAGAGCTCAAAGCCCACCCCCTCAGTGACACACTTCCTCCAACAAGGTTACACCTCCTAATAGTGCCACTCCCTTTGGGGGCCATTTTCTTTCAAACCACCACATATATAAGAGTTGCTGTAATCATGGTGTCTCTTCACAGCAATAGAAACCCTAACTAAGATAGAAGTTGGTACCAGGGACTGGGGTATTGTTGTGATAGGTCTGACCTGTGTTTGTTTTTAGGAATCTGGACTTTTGGGTTAGGATGCTTTAATTATGGACCATATTAGTGAAAGACAATGAAAGACAATGGTGTTGACCATGAATTGATGAACTATGGAGGGCTTGTTCGAGAAGTTACAGAAAAGAAGAATATTAATATGACGCCTAGAGATTGTTCTTGTGATATTTTGGAGAAGAAAGTGGTCACTTCTTTATCCCAAGAGTCCTCCTGAGGCTAAAGTGAAGAGTTTTGGATTAAGTCCACCGGCGGAAGAAACCTCAACATAGCCTACTATAATCCCCTCCGTGTGGACCTTAGTGATAATTCTAATGGAAAAATTATAATGAAAAGTAGCAAGCTGAGCAGGGCAAATTACAAAAGTAAATTTTGAGGAGAAAAAGAGCACCATAAAGGGAAACGGTGTTAAATCCTGCATTCAAAGAGATGAAAGGACTAAGAAATGGAATAAAGGGAATGGTGACCTCAGGGGCAAAGTTCCACCGAGATCCCCAGAGACCCCCATAGGGACCCCAGACCCTGAAGGTTTATTTTGATCGACCGTGGTAAATCTGTGATAGAAGTCTTGTCTGTCTGTCTTCCATTTTTGTCAGCCCAGATCTTGGAATCTGAATATGAATCTGAACAAGTCAATTTGCCCTGGCAGATGTGTTAGAGGGCCAACCTGGAGGAATCAGGAGACATCCCCTTTCCTCATCTGGATGGGGGTCTCTCATCTGAAACCATCCCATCAGGGACCCAGTCAGGCCCCATCTGTGACTCTGAATCTGAAGTCTCTGGTGATCAGGTACCCTTACCATCCCCGTGGTTTTGGTCTTGTCAAGGCTGAATCTCTGGTCTCTCAACAAACTGACCATCTGGTATCCTCAGGGGTATGTTTTGGGCCCTTTGACTAACTGTTGTGTTTGTCGGTCTTGTGTGTTTTGTCTTTGTATCTCTGTTGATGTCTGACTTGACTGGACACACCATGGGGACTGCTCCTTCTTCCCCCTTGGACCTCACCTGAGCCCACTGGAAAGATATAAAGGACATGGCTCATAGCAACAGTGTTGATGTAAAGAAGTGTAAATGGGTCACTTTCTGTTCTTCCCAATGGCCCTCTTTCAATGTGGGCTGGTCCAGGGAATGACCCTTCCACCTGAATTTGATTCCTAAGGTTGAAGACATTGTTTTTCAACCTCACCCAGGACACCTGCATTAGATTCCTTACATGATGAGACCTGGCAAGGTCTCATCCGCAGAGTCCATGACCCCTCCCGTGGGTTAAGCCTTTCCTTCTGCCTAATCCAACTGCACACCCTTTGCCTGTCCAGATTTTTCCCTTAAAACCCTGAGAAGAGGCCAAGCCTGTCCTCCAGGGAGGATCAGATGACTCAGATGTCTTCCCTCCTCCTTACTCTTCCCTTAGACCTGAAGCCCCCCCCCCCCGGCTCAGCCTCCCCACAGGCAGACCCACCTGCACCCACAGAGCCACCCCAAGGACCCACACAAGCCACTAGGAGCCAGAGGGGGGCAACTCTACAACCCAAGCTGGTTGCCCTCCCACTCCAGCCAGTAGGTCCTCCTGATGAAGATGGGAACACCCACCCTTCCACTATTGGCCCTTTGCCATCAGTGATCTTTACAAGTGGTGCACCCAGAATGTCCCTTTCTTAAAAAAAATCTCCAAGATCTTAACCTCTTAGAGACTGCTCTATTCACCCATCAGCCCACGTGGGATGATTGCCAGCAACTCCTGAAAATCTTGCTCACCACCAAGGAATGGAATCAGATTCTGGAGGCCGCTCAGAGCAAGGGGCCAGAGGAAAGCCCAGCAGTTTATTTAGAGCGACTTCTAGAAGCTTTCTGCCAATACATACTGTATAATCTTGAGAGAGAAGAGTCAGCCCAGATGATAATGTTCGCCTACATAAACCAGGCAGCACCAGATATTAAGAAAAAGTTACAGTCTTTAGAAAGGTTAGGGGAAAGAATCTGAGGTGGAAAAGGTGTGTAATAAGAGAGAGACACCAGAACAAAGAGAGGAAAAGAAAGAAAAGAGACAGGAAAAGAGTATTGCCAGGATCCTAGAACAACAGCAAGCTCAGCACAGGGAAGACTTGAGAGAAATCCTCATGGCCACAAACTCCAGGAACATGAAGCCAACTCAGCGGGATGAGAGAGAACAACACCACAAACCAAACACAGGAAAGAATCAATGTGCCTGTTGTAAGGAAGAGGGACACTGGGTCAAAAATTGCCCAAAGAAGAAGGGACCTCCCAGACAATCCAAGTCCTGCCAGCCTACATGGGAATTGAGGACAGCAACTAGGGGAGACAGAGCTCAGATCCCCTCCCTGAGCCTAGGGTAACTTTAAAAGTGGAGGGAAAACTAATTGATTTCATGGTAGACACAGGGCAGAAAACTCAGTGTTGCTGAAACCAGGAGGACCCATGTCCTGGATTCTTTCAGAGACGACCTGTAATCTGAGAGTTGAAAGATCATAAACCATTTGTTCTCCTAAGTTAAGTTTGATTAGTGTTTTGTCAAACTACAGAGAAGCCTACCTAAAGAATGCACCTATACAGTTTTATGAAAGTACATAATCAAAATGATAGGTGTATCTATCACCTCCAGAAATACCCTCATGACTCTTTGAAATTCATTCTTCTATTGTGTTTCAGTCCCCCAAATACTCCAGATCAACACATTGGTGCTGCCACTACAGACTGATTTGTATTTCCTGAAATTTATGTAAAAGAAACACACAGAATGTACTCATGTGGGACTTTTTTACTAAATAATTAGATGGAAATAGAATTCATGTTGATGCATGTATTGAAAGTGTGTTACTTTTCATTGTTGACGGGTATGTTATTATGTGCCCATACCACAACAATGCAAAAATTGTGCTTTCAATTAGATTTCAATCACCCAACGCTTCTGATACTATGTGTGCTGACTTAAATAAGAATGACCCCCCCCCACACAGGTTCATATATTTGAAGGCTTTGTCATTAGGGAGTGGCACTATTTGGGAAGGATTAGGGGTGTGGCATGTGGCCTTGTTGGGGGAAGTGTATCACTGGGGGGTGAGCTCAGAAGTTTCAAGCAGCAAACCCAGGCTTTCTCTCTCTGCCTACAGATCACCATGCAGCTCCCAGGTGACTGCTCTAGCACCTGCCTCCATGCTGCCTTGCTTCCCACCATGATAACAATGAACTAAGCCGCTGAGACTCTAAGGAATCCCCCAGCTAAATGCTTTCTTTCATAAGAGGGGCTCAGTCTTGGTGTCTTTTTACAGCAACAGAGCACTGACTAAGACATTACGTTTACTTAAACTACCGATTATGTATTCCTCACTTAGAGAGACAAGCTGAAGCAAACGTTTTGGCACTCATAGGTCATCGATGGAATATAGGATTGTGCGTAGTTTTGAAGAGTGTGTGTGTGTGTGTGTGTGTGTGTGTGTGTGCAAAGTCTTTTTCAGTAAATATGTTTTAGTCCTGTAATGACAGAGTGCTATGCAGAATTGCACCTAATTTCACCTCTGTTCAAACCCACTCTTACTACGTACCAATAAATGTCTCCTTCAAGAGTACTTCACTTTTTTTCCTCTCTAAAAGTTGCAACAACAACTAAGAGAATGAGCAGTTTAATTGCAGTAATAATTTATTGGCTCAGCTTAGGGAATCAGCTCACAGAACTTTTCCCTGTGGCAAAATAAAAAATGCCATGCACAGAGGCATCGTGGTGCTTATGCTAACCCTGGCATTTTACACATTTGAGCTCATTATTGGTCTCATTAATTTTGTGACTGTTAATAACACTGCTATTTATATGTAAGTTAGCCTTTACAGATTTCCATCCAACACAGCAAAACCCAGTGGGCAATATATCTAGAATGTTAAGCATGTGTCTGAATAATTTTCCTCGGCAGGAAATATTCTTTGAGATTTGACATATGTGAACTACTGGGACGCCTAAGAAATGTTTTAATTTACGTTTTTGACTCTTAGGGCAAGTCTGCTGAAATGCATTGGTTTCCTCCACTAAGAATAAGGAAATCTATATTTTCTAAGAGGATATCAAATTGAAGAGCAGATAACACATGAGTTAATTTTTCTACTGTGATTTTTTTAAAACCCCAATGAAAGCAGTTTAAGGTGGAAAGCAAACAGGTTTGGTTTTGCCCACAGTTCAAGGTTAGTTTATCAGCTAGTTGTGAGCCACCTTATGTAGGTGCTGGGAACCGAACTCAGGTCCTCTGCAAGAGCAGCAAGCCTTCTTAGCCACTGAACCATCTCTCCAGCCTTTGGTTTATAAATTTTCAAAAAGATTAAAAAAAAATAAAGTTTCTGCACGTTTTATGTTGAAAAGAAAGCATGGCTCCCCAGAAAGTGTCTCTGTCACTTCCACAATCGAGGGTTTAGCCCATCTTGCTCACTGACAGAGTAACTTGTAATCGCCGTCTCTGTCAGCTGTGTCTCTATATAGTTGTAAAGTTGTGAAGAATAAACATTCATTCCATGTATGAGTAGCTAAAACTATTTTTTGTTATTATTCTATATTGTCCAACCATGTGTAAAAGCAGGACAATTACCTATTGGCTAATGGCAAAAATCTAATAGCTAACAAAGCATTAATTGGTGATGGAAATATCTATATTCCATTATTCCATTATTCCATTATTCCATGATTGGGAATGTTTTTGTTTTACTCTGGAGAGACGGAAGATATTATTTTGTTTTTAGTAGTGGCAATTGAGCCCCATGTCTTATGTATGCCAAGTATGCATTCTGCCCTTGAGCCACATCTCTGATTCCTTTGGAGGAAACAGACATCAATTATGGAAATAGTATGGCATTTTCCCCCCAAAAAATGGAACTATCTGTGATTCAGAAATCCCAATACCAGGTATATTCCCAATAAATTTGAAATAATTATGTCAAAGACATAACTATATTCTCACAAAAGGGAGGACTAAATTAAAGAGGTCTATTTATGTGTTGGTGACACGCTTAAAATTTCTCAGAGTAATTTTAAGTGTTTGTATCACCAAGATATACATGAATAATCTATATTACATGACTTAATTATCTATTTCTCTGTCATACATAGTGTATTCATACATCAAAACATAAGGGTATAACTTTATATACAAATACATACTATTTTGCTTATAAATTAAAAAATATTACTTCATATGGAGACTTGTACCTGTGGAGATTAAATTGTTGCCTCTCAGATTCAAATCTATTATTTTATACCCTGATTTTGGTGTTGAACTACAGTTCTGTTTGGCCAGATACCTCTGAGTTAAACTCTGTTTAAGCAAAGAAACAAACAAAAGCCAAATGTATTGTTTCTATAGAGATCAACTAGACAGCAGTGAGTCCCACAGTGCTCAGACTACAGTCTTTAAAAACCATTTCCCACTAAAGGGAAACAGGGCTTCCTGGAGAATTGGCAGGTGCTATGTCTGGGAAATACATCGAACAAAACGAGTGAGAGACGGAAGCAATTAAAGGTGACTGTGACATCAAAAGGATTCAGGAGCCAACCTGAAAACAGTCCTACTGAGTAAAACTAGATTAATTTAAGCATCAGTCAAAATGATGGTGCAGCTATTTGAAGCCAACATGCCTAGATTCATGAGTTCATCCTGCTAAGAAAAGCACACTGGTCTCTTCCAAAACTCATAGGGATCCAGCTTATTATTCTGAAAACTAGCAGTATATGAGTAATTATGATTGATGAGAATGATAAAATGTTTATTTGTCTTTTCTAGAAGAATTAGACCTAAAGAGAACCAAGTAGTTAATAAAAAGCTAAGAAGCAAGTAGCTAATAAAGATATTCAAGTATTGACGAAGAAAGAAATAAAATTCAGATGCCCATCAAGGTTTGGTATTTTCTCCTCTTGCAGTTGATAAAACCTGTTATTATTTCATGAATCTTGAAGAAGGTGCAAGATGTCTGAGTCCTGGGAGTCTTTACAGGAAGGTACAGAAAGCAGCATGGATATCCTATTGCTCCGGCTCTCTTTGTCTGTGATGAAGTGGAGGGATCTAGGAGAATACAGCACATGCAATGGCTCTGTGTCTCATCAGGAAGCACTGAGGTGACCACACTTAACTTGGCCAAAGGAATCACATAGCTGTGACTAGAGTAGATCAGGAGGGGTGAAGAATAAGGATAATCTCACTGGCATGGGTCCAAGTAATCCCAGAGAACCTTATTATCAAAGGAGAACAAGAGAGCCAGAGCTGAAAGAAGATGTGGAGAGAGCGAGGTCAGAGATGATGGCCACTGCTGGCTATGAAGGTGGAGGAAGGGGCCACAGCAAAGAACACACGGGGTTACTGGCGGCAGGAAAGGAAAGGGAGTGGGTTCTCCCTGCGCACTCTCGATGGAATATAGTTCTGCCAACAATTTGGCCTCAGCCTACTGGTCCCATTTCACATTTCCACTGCACAACACATAAGACAAAAATTAATAGTGTTCTGACCTTCTAAATGACTGGTAATTCATTACAGCTTTAAGAGGAAACTACTATAAAGAAGCAAAAGGATTTTTTTTTAATTTTTGAATAATCACATGTCTTGTCCCTTAACCCAGGAAATGTCAAGGAAAGTAGGTCATTATTGTGAACTCGGAAGTATACCAGACAGATGTTTACCGTCTTCATGTCACATGAAGAAGATTTGTTCTATTTTGGTTTAGTTTTTGGTTTTTTGAGACAGGGTTTCTCTGTGTAGCCCTCCCTGGCTGTCCTGGAACTTCCTTTGTAGACCAGGCTGGCCTCAAACTCACAGAGATCCGCCTACTTCTGCCTTCTGAGTGCTGGGACTAAAGGTGTGAGCCACCACCGCCTGGCTATGAAGAAGATTTTCAAACCTTATGAATATTGTCATAGTTAACTTCTGTCAACATGACATAAACCTAGATATAGCTGGAAAGAGGTCATCTCAGTTGAGAAGTCGCTCCCATCTTATAGGCCTGGGGACAGGTCTCTGGGTCATTTTCAGGATTGCTGATTGACGTGGTAGGGGCCCAGACCACTATGGGCAGTGCAATGCGTAGGCACTTGGGTAGCTGAGCCAGTCTGGGAAGCAGGTCTGTAAGCAGCATTTCTCCCTGGTTCTCCCTAGACACGTGATTATTCAAATTTTTTTTTAAAAAAAATCCTTTTGCCTCTTTAGTTTCTTTTTAGAGCTATAATAAATTACCAGTCATCTGACCTCCCCAAGGAAGGACTGTGTCATGGAAGTGTAAGCCAAGTTAACCCTCTCCTCCCCACATTGCTTTCGGTCAGTGCTCTACCATAGCAACAGAAAGCCAACTAGAATGGACTTCCAGCAGAAAAATTAACGAATTCTTAGCAATGTCAAACTAAACAGGGAAATAAGACAACCGATTATTAAAAATATCCCAGAGAAATTAACCTTCAAAGAAGGGAGATTTAAACTAAGAGAAGACTTCTCAACAAACACTATGGTAGCCAGAAGGTCTGGCCATTTTTAAGAGCTGAGGAAAAAAAATAATCGGGGACTAGAGTTGTCATTCAGTCCATAGAGTGCTTGCCTGGCACGCATGAGGCCCTGGGTGTGATCCCTGGCACTACATAAACCACAGTACAGGCCTGTGATTCCGACAATCGGGAAGTAGATGCAGGACTGGAAGTTCAAAGTCATCCTCAGCTACGCATTGAGCACCATGTTAACTAGCCTGAGTTAATCCTGTGGAAACAGAAAAAAGGAAGGGATGAAGGGAGAACAAAGATGGGCAGAGGAAAGGAGGAGGAAGGGAATTACTCCTCAAAGGAACCCCGTGAAAGACTGCTAGCAGTAAACAGATATTAGAGAAAATAGTAAGAAATATTATTAACTGCATAGGAGCCAAGAACCTCTGAAGGAAGCTGGGCATGAATGAAGAACAAAGCTAGACAGTATGTGTGTAAGTCCTAATAAATATTAAGCACATAAAACAATAATAATGCCTTGAAAAGTTAGCATCTAAGGGCATAACATACCAGGCAATGATGGCACAGAAATGAAAAGGGGAATAAAGTGGTTAGGATGTGGCACAAACCAGGTATTACCAGGAAAAAACAAAAGTCACAATCAACGTTAGATTTTGATATGTCAAAGATGAACACTGCCCAAGCTTGAGTAAACATTGAAATGGTAAACAAAGGATGCAGGGAAGATAATAACAGCAATAACTCTCCCAGTTACTAATTAATGTAGTCATAATCATTCTGGGACCCACAATACCAAGCTCTTAGCAAAGTCAACTTGCTGACCAAATGTTTTTATCTCTAGTCTGACCTTTGGGACAGTCAGTGAACAGTCTTAAGGGACAGAAAGTTCATTAATCTGTTAATATCTATTCTTTTTAAACAAGTTTTTTTTTTAGTGTGTGCATGGGTGTGTGGGTGCATGCATGTACATTTGGCTGAGATGTGTCCATGAAGGCCAGAGATGTTGGATCCTCCCAGTATCTGGAGTAACTGGAGCCACTCGACGCAGGCGCTAGGAACTGGACTCAGGTCATGTGCAAGAGCAGTATACATTCTTAAGCATTCCCCCCAGCTCCCATTAACGTTTTTGTTTTAGTGTTACTCTCTTGATGCTAAAACTACACTCGGCTTTTCCCCATGGCAATGTGTTTACCACATGTTCACATTCCGTCAACAGAGGGCAGCAGATGACCGTGCTGCTGTTTTCTTAATCTTGGTGGCTTCATGGATGAACTTGGAATAGACGAGATGTTTTATTCTGTACTGCAGTTGTTACTTCGTGCCACCAAGAATGGGAGGAGAATGATGAGAAGGTCCTTCCATGTCAAAAATCACTCTGCTAACTGAGCTGCACGACCAGCCCCCAACTATTTTTTCTCCCAGCACTTAAACCTACATGTGGAAGCCATTTTTCACGAGCTGGGAATAGAAATGAGCCAGGTAAGCAACAAATTTGCCAGGTGTTCTCTTTTTATTTGTCAGTGCTACCAAATTATTTCATTGGACACATAAATCAGTAGCAGCTGCCTTGGGTCATGGCATTGTATCTCAGTGCCTGGACAGATTTGGTAGATCAATCCTGACATTTTCCTATTGACATTGGAAAAAAAAAAAGACAAACAAGCATGCATTTACAAAGAATCTAGCAAATTAACACACATGAAGGATACTAGACACTTAGGAATATATAACAATCCTGAGATTCACAGTTGAGCTGCCCTTCGTTTCTAACACCCCACCACTCAGGAAGACTATCTACCTGGGTGCCCCTAAACTACAAGACTACGGCTAGGTTGTCTCTACTACAGTCAGAGAACAAGCCTGAAAACAGGTGAATAAGGTATTGTAGATTGCATGGTGACTGAAGTCCATTCCCAGTTTATCTGATGCCTGCCTGTTTCTATAAGTAACGGTGGGAATTATAATACTCCACAATGCCAGAGCATCTGACTATTTTGTTTCATAAAGCAAAGCTTTATTTTGTTTCATAAAGCAAAGCTCTGGAGTTAAGATGAGTCTTCATGCAAACGGAGATCACCAGGAGGAGTTTGGGGACATGAAGCACTAGCATGGCCACCCTGAACCTCAGTTTTCCTTGTGAAACAGTGCTGGTAGCCACAAACAGCCGTTGTTTGAATGGACATCTAATAACACTTTTTTTTATTAGTTATATTGAGGGAAATGCTGCTCTATTATCAGTTGCTGGCCGGGGGGTTCTGGGAAGGCCTCACGAGGTTCCAGGGACTTAGACAGTAAGAACGAGTACATGGCAAATGGGGGGTCAGGGTTGAATTTGAATGGCACAAAGATGACGCTGAGCCCTGCCTTTCCTTAAGTTTATAGCTTTTTGGGTTTTAGAAGAACAAAAAATAATATTCATTTTTTTTTCTGGCATGAAAAAGACATACAGAAAAATGAAAAAAATAGATATTCTAGTCTCTTCAGATAAAGAAGGACTACTTTATCCTTCATTCATTGGCAAACAGATTTCATTCCTCTGTGTTACACGAGAAAAAACTGAACAACGTAGAGGCCAACAAGAGTCAGAGAGCAAGCAGTGGAGAGACAGACCGCAGGCCAGAGGCAGCAAACCCTTGCTGGCACGTGATGGATGGGTCAAGCTCCATGTTGAGGAGGAAGAACAAACTACCATGGCTGCCTGGCCTCATGCAGTATATCGTCCTAGGTGGCAGGACCCTGGTGCCAATCTACATATATGCAAGAACAGAATTGTGGGTGGTAAATTTTAGCCTCCTCAGAATCTGAGTGCAGACTCCACCCCCACAGGGATGAATCAGATACTTTAGGACAGGGTACCTGGAAAGCTACATTTTTAAGGTGTCCTCATGATTCTGAGAAGTCAGAATCTCCACCAGCGCTTCTCAAAAGGTGAGCTTTAACTACCTCTTGTGTCTACTCAGCCTCGCTGTGAGTGTAGTGTGTGTGTTTTCAGGGCACTCTGAGGCTGGAGAAGCAGCATACACTTTCTCTGATACCCTTCCTTCCTACGAAAGGGACGTGAACGTGCACAAAGGAAAGTGCTCTATAAACTGAGAAGCATGATGCCACGTCAGCTAGATATAGTTCTTAGGATCCTTCAGCAAACTGAGAAAGCCCTGAGTGCACACGTCCAGTAATGCGCCTTGTAACGTTTTAACCCTCAAGAGGCTGTATCCAACAATGGCTGCATACCATCCCAGCACCTACTGATGTTCAAGAGATCTGAGGGGTGCATTTCTCAGTATGTGTCCCCAAGTCAAATGTCACCGCAATGAAATCCATGTGTAGTTGTTTTTTTTTTTTTTTAACTCTTGTGGGGCCCACCACCCAGCTCCCAAATAAATACACACGAAGGTTTATTCTTTCTTATAAATACCTGTCCTTGGCATGGCTTATTTCTAACCAGCTCTTCTTAACTTAAATTATCCCATCTACCTTTTGCCTCTGGGCTTTTTCCTTTTCTAACCTCTGTGATCCTGCTTTCACTCTTGCTCCATGGCTGGCTGTGTAGCTAGCTGGTAGGCAGGCCCCTGGAATCCTCCACCTTCTCTTGTTTCTAGATCTTCTCTCCCCAGATTTCTCTTCCTAGTTCTCTCTGCCTGCCAGCCTTGCCTATCCTTTCTCCTGCCTTTATTAGATCAATCAGGTGTTTTCAACAGGTAAAGTAACACAGCTTCACAGAGTTAAAGAAATGCAACAAAAAAGGATCCAACACATCTTTGCACCATTAAGCAAATGTTCCACAGCATAAACAGATATAACACATCCCAAACTCATTCATAGTCTACAATATCTGTGGCGAACACAAAGAGGCAGTCCTTAAAGCTTAACAGGTGTCCGGCTGGGCTATTAGTTTTTGTCAACTGTACACAAGCTAGGGTCATCTGGGAAGAGGGAATCTCAATAGAGATAAAGCCTCCATCACATTGGCCTTTATGGAGGACTGTGGGAGTATTTTCTTGATTAATTATCGATGTGGGAGGGGAGCCCACTGTGGCTACCCTAGACAGGTGGCCCTGAGTTGCACAAAAAAGTAAGTTGAGCAGATATGGGGAGCAAGAGAATAAAAAGAATTTCTTCATGGCTTCTGCTTCAGTTCCTACCTCCAGGTTCCTGCCTTGACCTCCTTCAGTGACGAACTCTTACCTAGACTTCTAAGATGAAGTAAACCCTAGCTTGCCCAACTTTGTTTTGGCTAGTGTTTTATCACAGGAACAAAAAGCAAATGAAGACACCCATAAAATCTTTATTACTCCTCTCATATAGAAGGCTCTGGAAGGTAATGTTCCTCCCAGGTTTCGCCAGGCATGCTTACCTGTCTTCTTTCTCTTTACATCTGGGATTGGATTATTTCCTTCACTGGTGATCACTTATATCCATATTGTCACAGAGCCTTGAGATAAGGCTGCCTCAATACAAGTAAAGCCCGCTGGACCTGTCCTCACCCTACTCCCAGCCTTCCAAACACACTCACCTTACTCATACCCTCCTTGATTCCCTGGAGGATGCTAATATTATTTTCTTTCAGAGGTTGTGAACATCTAACATCCGGTGGCCATTCAAGAAAAACTGTTCACTGAACAAATTATACCTCCCCTTCAAGATGAAATACAGTATGGGTAACACTGTGTAGCATGATAGGAGAGGGGTGTATGGAAGCACAGGAGTCAGATGCATTGAGGACTGAATCCACCGTGGCACATCTCATACCTGCCAGCTCTTCAGTGTGGGTGGAAGCGCTGAACTGAATGGCATGTATAGATTCAACCATGGGGTTCTATGCCATTGGACACGGTACATGGTAGCAGTATTACTGAAGGGACACGAGGCCACTTGAGTATGTGACTCTGGTATGCCTTGCCCTTCACCCCAATTCCTTCTGTTTTGCTAAGAAACCATTAGATTGCTTTTCTTAAGCTAGCCACCAAGTTCTATTTCCTTATTTGCGGCCACTTCCTCCTACTGAGGCTGACTACCAAGGTCCAGCTATCAGAGTATTGGGGTCTAGCAATCAGAAGCCTCCATTTAAGGGCCCAGTTAAAAGTAAACATCTCATCCTAACACGGGGGTTCCCCCTTTGCTTTTATAAACTACCCATTTGCCTATGGGCCATGCCTGTCTCCTCTCTATCCAGAGACAGTCATTCGTCCCTCTGGACAAATACCCCTGCCCCCTTCCCACTGTTCCCTTCCCCTTCTCCCCCATCCACTGTCTCCCCTACCACAGCATCCTAGGTCATTCTAACACAGACCTCCCCTCTTTTTTTCTGCCCTTCAAATTTACACTTACAAGGTCATTTTCTGCTGTTTCTCTGCCACAGTTAGAAAGTAGCCACTTTAACTTTCTTCCTTGATTACTAGCACTGTGTGGGAGTCCCCTTCAATTACTGTATAGACTGGCCAGACAGCTGCGAAGGACCAACTCTTCCCCCATGGACACCTGGCTAGAGTTGAAGCACGGTTAAAGATCAATTTTATGACTTTATCGCAAGCACTTTTCAAATGCTTACTTTCCCTAAAGTAAAGCTGTTAAGGGCCAGAAAGCTTTGATCTTTCGACTGACAGCTATCAAACATGTTCCTTTGTACCCAGTTACCATGGGTGGGGATCTACCTACCAAGCAACTCATCTCAGCAACTGACAGGCTGTCCTCGAGGCATTGTGGCTGCTTTAAATGCACCATAGATGCCACGGGAAAATGCTGAGACACTATTCCTGGGCAGATGAGAACAAATGCCTACTCATGCCAGACAGGAAACTGATGAGAGACCAAAGGGCAGATACCGTCAAAGTCCAACTTGGTGAACCAATTAGTTTTATTTGTGTTACTTACAAAGATATGTGAGGGGTTACTTATAGGAGCAGAAATGACTCAAAGACAGCTGCATCACCAAAACCCACCCTCACATGGATGACAACTCACAAAAGCCAGAGTCCTGGAACACAGCACACAGCTTACAAGCAATTCAGAGGTTTGGAGAGTGTCATTTCTAGGTGGCGTGGCTGGTCTGAATCTCTGCTGGTCTTTGCTTCTTCCAGGCAGCTTGGCTTGTCTGAGAATGACTTTGAACCATTTTTACTGCTTATATATGCTGGTGTGTGAATCTGCTCAGTTTCGGGGACTTCCTGAAGCTGTTCTGAGTTGTCTGCTACCTGTCTTAAAACACTCCCTTTCAGAGTTGAGTATTTCATCTCCCTGTAATTATCCTGTTGTTTTGCCTTCCCTTCTATTATCTTATATCTTAAGAAGTTACTCTCCAAAGTGCAAGGTTAGGGAGATATGGCTCCTCAGTTGGTAGCTATTCCCCAGCTACAAGGAGTGCTGCAACCATTGGCTGTTGTTGAAGCTACGATTTCTGCCCTGGGAGGCCCTGCTCCTGTCATGATCTTTTCAGCAAACCACACTGGCTTCGGAAGACTGCAAGACAAAGCCAGTAAACCCTAGATGATCCTGCTCACTGGGAAGCTATTCTTTTCCAGACTACAGAGGAGAGTAACTCTTTACTGGCTCCAGAAGAAAAATAAACTGTGATTGGTGCAATGTGAGGCTTATGATTAGTTTGTAAGTGATACTTGTCATTCTGTTTATACAGCACTCGTGATTGGTAGAACTATGCCCATGCAGGGCTATAATTGGTGGGTTTACAATCCATACACAAGCATGCCATGCCCCTCTTCTGGCTATGCAAGCAGACTGTTTCCCTTAATTGTCTCATTAGTCTGAAAGGATTCTCTCCTGTGCACTGCCTCCTGGGATTGTGATATTAGGCACAGTAACAGCACCTCATAAATAATCTCTTGCCTACTTATAGCCTTCATCAGCCTGTGCAGAGGGAAACTAAGACTTCGAAACATCCATATCTGATGGCAAAGGCAGCAGCACTGGCGCCGGCAGAGAAGATGTAGCTGAAGAGCCAGCCCCAGAGAGACACCATGTGCCAGGGAACTCAGCCAAAGCTCAGAGCACTAACACAGAAGGCAGTTAAGAGTTTCAGAGCCCTCCAAGAGCTCTGAGCCATAACACTAGGGAGTGGCTAAAGGGTTCCAGGTCAGGGAGGCACTGCAAAGCTTGGGTTCTTTGACAGCAATTCCTTACACTGAAATTCAAGAGTTATAAGTCTACCTACTGTTTGCTGGGCACTCTAAATCCTAAGCAACGGGCCTCTGCCTTGAGTACCCAAAGCGATAATAAGCCTCCAGCTTTGACAGCTTGGAACTGAAGCCCAGCCTAAGAGTTCCTGGAACTCCCGGGTCTTCAACACTAAGGGAGCAACCTAGAGCAGCGGAACACCCATCTCTGGCCAGGTGTCTGTCCTTAGATCCTAGTCATTTACTCTATATTTTGCTCATTCAAGCAATACTACAAATTAACTTTATACATAGAAATTGTGCCTTTCTGAGTAAGCCACAGAAGTGTTGAGGTCCTATTTCTACAGATTATTCCTGGTGTTCACTTCCCATGCCTTGTCCAAGTAAAATACAGGGAAACCGTCTTTTTCAAGGGTTGGGCATGGTGGGGGCACACCTGCAATCCAGCACTTGAAAGGTAGGTGTGTGCAGGGAGTTCAAGGTCACACTGAGTTCCAGCAAACAGTGAGCTCGAAGTCTGCCTTGGCCCCGTGGGATTTTTTTCTCAAAAATATACCAAAACCCCAAAACAACTAAAATCCCACGAAGAACCCTAAACTAAACAAGAATTGGGGTGGGAACAAGAAATTAAGGACAAGGGAGACAGGGAGATGATTGGTTATGCAGTGTACTGAAGCACTCAGAAAATGAAGTCTGTACTGACCGCCAAGCTTTTAAACGAAAGGCAGGGAAAGGATACCTTTCTTCTTCGGACTCCCTGTGCCAGTCAGGCAATTACACATTACACCCTGCGCCACGTGAGCGACAGTCAGCCTTCTCCACGCTCCCGACAAGGAAAAGCCTTCTAGTCAGCTATGCACTTCCTGGGACTGAGCCACTAGCAAAGCTGCTCGCAACCCCAGGTCCAGTTTCTCCCGCCTATGGGGCGGAGCCGGGAGGTTCTAGGGTCAAAGCGCCTGGGCCGTCAGTTTCAGGCCCTCAGGTCTGGACTGTACGGAGCTGGGCGGAGCAGGTCCAAGGCTCTGCCCCCGCCCGGGGCCCAGATTCTCGGGATCTGAGAACTGGGCCGGGCGGGCTCAGGCTCCGCTATTCAGCAACATCTCTCCGGACCGGCCCTCGGGGCGGGGTAGATCCCAGGCCCCGCCCCTCGATCATGGCCTGTCTTCGGGCTCTGGGAAGAAGAGGTGTCCCAGGCTCTGCCCCTTGGTCTCAGCTTCAAGTTCAGGCCTTTGGGGCGGGATAGGTCCTAGACTCCGCCCCTCTTCCTTGGCCCTTAAGGAAGGATGGGGGTCCAGGCTCCTCCTGAGAGGGAGGAGGTGTTCGGACCCCGCCCCCTCTGGGCGTGGCGAGACCCCGGCCCCGCCCCTCGGGTGCAGCAGCTGGTTCCGGCCCGCTCACTCACGGTCCCGCCTCGCTGCTGCAGCGTCCGGAGGACCGCTCAACGGGAGGAGCGCCGAGTCGGCCGGGGTCCTTGGTAGCAGCCGGCTGTGTGATTGCGGAGCCCCACTGTGAGCGGTGAGTACCATGCGGGCCCGGAGCGTCCGCGCAGGCCTTTTCACGTTGCAGACCGCGGGGACAGAGGACGAGCTGGGGGAGGCCGCGGAGCTCGTTCCTGGGGTGACCTCTCCGCCCGCTCCTCAGCTAGCGTCGCTTTGGGCTGGGAGTGGCTCTACTCGGCGCCCCGGGAGTTCTCGCCTTGGCTGTGTGAGCCGCGCCGGGGAGTCTGCCAGGCCAGGCCTATGGGATAGAGAAGGCTGCTTGTGCCGGCAAATGAGGGAGTGCCCAAGAGGGGGCGAATGGAAGTGGCGTGAGGGCGAGAGATCCCCTCAGTGGAATGGTTGGGCTCAGAACCCATGGTGATTGATTGAGAAACCCAAGGAGAACGGGACTGTACTAGCCGGCCAGGCCTGTACACTAGAACCGCACATCTCCCTGAAGCACGCTTGACAGCCTCTAAGCAGAAGTTGCTGAACTTTTGGACTTAGGACCTTTTGAGCACTTAACAGAACCTTTGTTATATGGGCTGTACCTATTGATAATTGCCGTGTATAAATAACACTTACAGACACTTAATATGCTTAATAATTCAGAACATAACACTTTCTAAAATCCTATATTTTCCAAAACCAAGTTATGACGAATAACATTGTTTTACATTTCTACAAATCTCTGCTTAGAAGAAGACAGGTGAATGTTTTTTTTTTCCCCCAGACAGGGGTTCCTCTGTGTAACAACTCTAGCCGTCCTGGCACTCACTCTTTGTAAACCAGACTGGCCTCGAACTCACAGAGACCCACCTGCCTCTGCCTCCGGAGTGCCACCACCCGGCCTACAGGTGGAGTCTTATACCTGTCTGCTTCTGCTTTCAGTCTGGTGCAGTGTGGTCGTGTCATGTAGCTGCTGGAGACTTTCAAGTGTACTCCTGAAAGTGTAGCATCTCCGGTTGGTTTGGAAGTGTTGTTGGCCTTGCGGATCCCTAGATGTTCTCTGCCCCACACATCGAGTAGCTTGGGAGGCATAGTTCACTAGGTTCATTACCTTGTTTATGAACCTTCCACCCAGCACCATGGAGAGTGTTCAGTGTTCCATCTCTGATATTCAGGGCCACTCTTGGCCTCACTTTGGAACTAAGTACTGGATCCCCACACTTGATGGTGGCTGCGGCCTTCTGCAAACTCAGTAATGTTCATGCGTGCCTTGGTTGTTACTGTGCTTGTGGAGTTAACCCATGTAAGCATCAGGATTGCAGGACTGATGTGGCAAACTGGACCTGTGGGTTCTCAGAAGTGTGTGTAGAGAGACCGTGCCAAATGTATAGGGGTTGGTGTAAGATTACCAAGTAGTTGAGAGCTCATTTTTAAAATATCAGCGTAGTGAGCTGGATAGTGGTGACACACATCTTTAATCCCAGCACTCGGGAGGCAGAGGCAGGAGGATCTCTCTGAGTTCAAGACCAGATACTAGGTATGGAGTGTTAGTCAAGTCTTCCAAAATGTTTGATAGAAAAAAACAAAACAAAACAAAAAAAACCCTGTGTTTTGAATATGCTAATATGGATCAGCAGATTTCTTGCGTAAAAGAGCAGACAGCAAAAATTACAACCATGCAGTTCTCATACTGCTGTGTGTATGTAGCCATAGGCAATATGTCAGGCCAGCTCTGATCGACAAAGCTAGTTCCAGGACCACCAGGGCTACACAGAGAAACCCTGTCTTGAAAAATCTAAATAAATAAATAAATAGACTAACAGGATGACATGCTTTTGCAGCTCCCCCCTGCCCCCCCCCGCTGTGTTCAATTCTGTTTGTAGTTTCTAGCCTTCGATTTCTTGAGCTATGCTTCCCAGTCTTTGAGTTCTTTCATTTCCATGTTCCTGGCTATCACTGTGAGTGGTCTTCTGTTGTTTCTCATTAAATTCGTGATTGTGCCTTAAGCAATTGATATCCTAATTGCCAATTTCAACTCCATTGCTACCAGTAGGGTTTGGCTACACTGGCTGCATCCAGGTGGGAATTCTGTTTCCTCAGGCACTGGTTCTATCGGCTACTAAAGGGAACTTTATATAGATCTCTATCACTCTATAAAACTCAGACTTCAACGGTTGAGGTGAAATCCGGCTGGCTTAAAGAGGCTGAACAAGTAGCTAATCTTCTCTCTTAGCTCGCATCTCCCCTCAATACAGGGTGTCCTTCTGCTCCGCCCCCACTTAAGAACCCTAGGTACTCATGGTTCCTCCTTACCACTTCCTGTCAGCTAGTTGCTGACTCAACCTCCTGACACCAAGTTTATTTTATTTAATCAAATGTAAAATGTCTTTGCATCATTAAACGAATATTCCATAGCATAAAGGAATGTAACACGTCTCAAATTAATATGCCACAACAGTTCTGTCTCTGCCCCCACAAGAAAGCTGTTGTCCGGAGCATTTGTGTGATGGATAGAATCCTTCATTAGACTCTTTCCTTTGCTTTGTGTTCTGTCTATACCAGTTTGAGATAGAAGTTGTATTCGTATTATCAACTACACATATCAAAACAAAGAGATTTCTGTATCCTCTACCCAAAGAGGCTTTCGTGTTCTAATGGAGCAGCGTCAACACTTGGGCTGATAGAAGTGATTTGTGCACGACTGTAGTTCCCACAGGTGGGAGAAGGAGGTTAGGATCTAAACTTCCAGCACTTGTGTTCGTTGTCTACAACTCGACACTGCTGGTGGAGCCTCCCCTAATCACCCCTTGAGAAGGTATTTATCTTGTTCCCAACTCTTCTGGACCTTGGGAACTTAATGGGTGTAGAAGATGCAAGGCCTGTCTGGAACGTCCAGTCAAGAGCATAGGTAAGGACTGTCCAGTTGAGACAGTGCCCTGTCTACGTGTGTACATGAAACACGGTCCTGAGAGAAGAACAATACCCACTAGTAAAGAGCACTTCAGACGCATACGCGAGGGAAACCAGAGGCCTACACCGTGAAGCTGACAAAACCAATATTTATTACCATGTGCCTGGCAAATAATATCTTTCATCTTATTTCGTCTTTTCTGTCCTTTAGGAGGAAATACCTCTTCATGAGGCCGCAGGAGTCTGGATAGGAAAATCCCTTCCAACCTGATGTCAGTTCTTGGACTAGCCTTGTAGAGCATACTGGATTTCTCAGAGCTTTAGTGTCTCTGACTTCACAATTAGGCTGTTGTTAGTAGGTGTCCCAAGCACTCCTGATTTTCTGAAAGAGATTTATGGTAGCTTTTGTGCACGTTTCTTCTCACCTCTGTGCCCAGCAGTGTTGCATTTCTGCAGCTTGAAATGAGCCATGATGACAGTATCTACACCATGGAAATCTTCCAGTGCACCATGTCTGAGCTTTTTCTACCTGGGGAACAAATCGCTAGACATTTATCAGCACATTGCTGCTGTTGTTGGAGCCAAGGTGCATTTGGTTTGTTTGGCTTCTTTTCTGTTTTCTTTTCTTTTCTTTTTTTTTTAAGCAAAACCAGACCCTTTAGCCTGAACAAAGATACAAGGTATGGGATGTGTTATTTTTTTAAGAAAAGGAGATTCTTCAGGAATTCTGAGACTGGAATCTCCAAGGTGGATATATGTGGAAGTAGAAACTACAGAGGACTTAGAATCAATCATAAAAAAAATCCAAAGTAGGCTGTTCACATGGCATGCCCAGTGAATGCGAATCCTTCCTCCCGACTCTCAGGAGGCATCATACACTGGGTGGATGGACCTGCCTTCTAATGCAGTGTGGATTTGGACTGTGAGCCCCAAACAGTAGCATCTCTAACACCTATCCTCACTGCAGGGGAGGGACAAATCTTCCTTATACATGTGTGTATGTATAAATATAATTATAATCATTATTATATGTTATATATACATATATGTACATATTTGTACACATACTATAGACACATGTTATTTGTTACCTGTATACATGCATAAGTTGTATTCATGCGTGATCTCACACCCGTGAATTTAAAGTTGCCCCAGAATCGTAGAACAGAAATACCAAGCCATTAAGAGTAGCTATTGCGGAGTGGTGAGGCCGGGTGAAAACAAGTGAGGAACCCTTTCCTTCTTAGTTTTGGTATTAGATGCTCACCCATCCTGTAACACAGGGTGTTTTTACATCCCAACAGCCTATGCCTGTAAAGGGAGATAGGTAATTTATTTAGTGAAAGGGCTGCTCCCCACAAATATCTATTCTTGTGAAAAGACGTCCGTATGGCCACCTCAGAGGTTTAGTGTCAGAAGTTTGGTCCGTTATCACCATGGCAACATGGAGACGCTGAGGGAGACGTGGTGCCGGAGACATAGCTGAGAGTTCTATATCAGATCCTCGGGCAGCAGGCAGAGGGAGACACTGGGCCTGGCTTACACTTCCTCCCTCAAGGCCACACTTCCTAATCCTTCTTAATAGTGGCACTCCCTGATGACCTAGCATTCAAATATATGGGCCTATCGGGGCCATTCTTATTCAATCCACCACATCACGTGACATTGTCACATCACATTTCTGAACTAGTATATGTGATGCTGGTATAGACTAACTCAGAAACTTCATTGCATTCCTAGTGTTTGACTTAAACTCTTGCCGGAAGGTAGAAGTCCTAAAATCAAAGTGTTCCTTGACAGGCCCTTTGCTACCCCTTGCACTAGTGTTGCAAAAATCTGCTGCGTGGTTTTTAAAATTAAAGGTCTGAAAAGACTATTTCCCTCTTATTCTCTGTTTCTGAGGCAAGAAAATGTGTGTTCACATGCATACATAGATGTGTGTATGTGTTCAAGTGGGTGAACATATGCATGTGTGCATGTGTACGTGTGTGTGTGTTCAAGTGGGTGCATGTGCACATTTGTCGTATGTCTGTGCATGTGTTCAAGTGGGTGAGTGTGTGCGTGTGTGTGCATGCGTGTGTCTGTGTATGTGTTAAGTAGATGAGTGTTGCATGTGTGCGTGCATGTGTCTGTGTGCACTCACCTGGGTAAAGATACTAGGTTGCCACGGTACTGAGTGGGTCTCTCTTGGTGATACGGTTAACTTGGGTTTTGGATTTTCCTCAGCCTCACTTTCAGCACTTTCCAGTACCGATTCTAAACTTGCTTAGATCAAAGCCAGCCTCTCCAGTTGTTGGAAAGAGCTGCTCCACCCTTATGCTGAGTTACCTACAGCCTGCCTGGCAGCAGAGCTTCACAGATCTTTTTCCCAGTGGGAAGAGGGGAAATAAGAGCCCTAGGAATGGGGAACTAAAAGCAGGCACGCTGCCTGCTGGAGTCACATGTGCTGTGTGGACTTCCCCCTGGAATCTACTGTGACCCTTTGGCCTTTTGTCTGAGAACTTAGAAGGCTCTTCATAGGTTTAGTGCCATCGGCTGACCATCTTCCTGTCAGGTGCTCCCCCGCCCCTGTCTCTGCCTCTGCCTCTCTTTCTGTCCCCCCACCCCTGCCCTCTGTCCTACCCCCTTGTTAACTCATGCTCTCATTTTTGACTATTTTATTAAGACATCTGCGGCACACGGCATCTCAGGTTCTGAGCATTGCCTGCTGGCCTGTCTCACTTCCATCCATATCCTCTTCGCCTCCCTCCCTTCCCTTTCCTCTTCATTTCCAGGTACTTAGCAGCAACAAGAAAGAGCACAGTCCTTGCTGGGTTCTCTGCCATTTGTTTGTTATTCTCCTTAGACTGCCCATTGTGAGCCGGGTGCAGCTGGTGACTTCTTCAGCCCTGCTAGCATTCTCAGTTTCTGCCTTTGCTCTCCCTCTGCCCTAGAGACTCTGCCTTTCCTAAGGCCTCCCTCAAATCCCAGCTGTAGCTATTTTTGTCTGCTGATCTTTCTCCTGGCCCTCATCTTGCTGTAATGAAACGTGTGCTGGTGTTATTCTTTTCTCTTAGGTTGTACTCCTCGTAGAAGAGGTGTGTCTTTTTGTTTTCTTTTCTCCTGCACTACCTAGTAATTACCGCAAAGAAGATACTGAAGAAATACACACCAAACCGCGATGGCACTGATAAGACTCCCTGGAAGGGGTCTGGAGAGGTAGCGACTTAAGAGCACAGGCTGACCTTCCAAAGGACTGGGTTCTGTTTCCAACACCCACATTGTAGCTCACAACCACCTGTAACTCCAGCTCCCATGCCTCCTCCTGACCTCTCCAAATGTACCAGGCACCCAAATGGTGCACATACGTACATGAAGGCAAAACCACTCGTGTGCGTTAGGAATATTTTTGCAGTGCAGTGGTGGTGCATACCTCTAATCCCAGCACTTAATAAGCAGTGCCAGTTGGATCTCTGCGTTCAAGGCCAACCTGTTCTGCAGAGTAGTTCCAAGACAGCCAGGGCTACCCAGAGAAACCCTGCCTCCCAAATTATTTATTTATTTAAAAGTTGGTTTTTTTTTTTTTTTTGTAAGAATCATTGGAGAAAAAATGAGTATAAAAGATACATTTTCAGACATTGCCTACTGTAAAGTTTCTCCCATCTGCATAGATTTTTGAAAGTTTTGAAGAATTGTAATGGACCAGTTGTTTGCCTTCTTTGTTTTTAAGAGTTTTCTATTTTTTATTTTTTAACATCTGTCTAGCGCCTTTAAGTATCCGACCTTACAATGCTTCTTCCCACCACAGGAAAAATGCCTAAAAATGTATCTTACTGGGTCACTTTTAGATAAGAGTGGTTCTTGAGTCTGCTTAGTGAATGTGTTTTCAGGTGTAGATTCAATCTTTAGTAAAGGGAATAGTCTACTTTTCTAGCCTACCAAGCTCTAGGAAGTAGACATTGGTAGGAGATTGGGTGACAATCTCATCAGTTACTGCTACTCATGTCATAGAGTTCCCAGAATTCACTGTGCTCAGTGTGGTAACTCAGTTATCCCAGCACCCCCTCCATCCGAGCAAAGATGTACAGACAGGCATTGTGACCTTAAAATATGCAAAGAAGCAAAAGGAGGTTTAACAAGCTAGAAAGAATTCTTGTCTATAGCCCTTAGGGACCGTTGGGCTAATGTGCAGATTAGAAACCAAAGAATTGGGGATTAAATGTTGCAAACTTGCACGGACATGAAACCACCTTGCTGAGCACTATATGTCAGAGCAACTCAGCACTGGTTCTTACGTCTAAATGCGTTATAGCTACAAGCTGGCATCTCATTCCCTGAGCCAACTGTTTCTCGGACTTGGCTGTCAAGAGTTTACCTAAGTACTCTGATGACTTTGCAATCAAAAGTTTACCCAAGCTCTCTGACGAGTTCGCAGACGTAGGTGAATGCACCTACTCCAGTTCCCTCTCATTCTCTCCTGACCTCTGAGCAACTGGGCCAAGCTTGTCTTTGTGTGGCTTGCCTTGGACCATTGCTCCAAATGACTTATACAAGAACACTTAATTATTCATTGTCCTCTTCATCCTTCGTTGGACCATTATAGAATTACAGAACAGGTTACAGGTTGTGGCATGGTTCACGAAAGTGTGTCTCCCATTAGTTGATTTACTAGTTTGAATTTTTGGTTGAGAAGAGGATAAGGGGATAGACTTGGTCTAGAACTGCCGAGAATCTGCCATGTTTGCTGTAAGGAAGGCGAGAGAGCCCGTGCACGTTCTGTTCTCCAGCCTTAGGACTCAGGAAGGTGTTGCCTTAGTGCTGATGCGGTTATTGTCATGTCAACCCGTCCTTTCAAAGTTAGGTAGTATACAAGTTTTGCCCAAAATTAAGGACATTTGAGGGAGCTTGAGGCTGACTGTCTAGTCTTCACATCGATGCCTTAGAGTCTGAAGATTATTTGTGAGTTTAATTTTTTTAAGCACTATTTAATTTGGACATGTGCATGTGAAATGACCCTGCTGGTAGCTGAGAGGTTGTACCCTAGGTGCAAGAGAGTTGACCATAGCTGAGTTTAGCTCTTAGCTAGGTTACCACCCAGAGGCCTCAGCCGGTGACCTGACCCTTCTTACTGTCTTATCACCTATAAAATAAGAGAGTGGCACCTTTGTGGATGGGTTGCTTAAAGATTTTATCAGCACTTGTGAGGTGCCCAGTGCTGTGGTGGCAGCCTGCACATCCTCAGGTAGAAGCTGCTCTGGTCTGTAGTTCTGCAGGTTGTTAGCGTTCTTCCCAGCTTCCGCTCTGGCCCCACTCACCTCCCCGGCTCCCAGCCTACCAAGATACCTCTTAGGCTTTAATCAAATAAGGGACAGTAATGACCCTGGACCCATCAGCCCTCCTCGCCGATCCTGCTCCAGTTTTGTAGCTCTCCTGGATCTTACCCTCCTGCACCCTACCCCCATTTCCAAGCTCAGTGTTGTAAAACACCTGTCTGCCTGACACCAGTCTGGCATCATGGCCGAGAGGATCTGCCCAAAAGCCTCCAGCATCGCCCGTCTCCAGTGTGATTTCGGACCTTTGGGCGGGGTCCCTCGTGACCTAGACCTTGACCCTCCCTTTCTCTCAGTCTTCTCCCTGTGCCCCCATACTTCATTTATACAGAAGGGCTTTGTGATTCCGACGACATCGCTTTTTTGTGTCTCTGCCAGTATGTGCTGTCCTCACTCCCCTGCTTTGGTGGGAGTCTAGAAGGTGCTTGGTGTCACCTGTCCCTAGGAGCCTTCTCCCACGACAGACTAGATGCTTCTTCACCACCCTGTACACACTGCTGTAGAGTGGGAGACAGGAGATTCTATACTGGCTGTTGTGCTTATTCTCCAGCCTTTCTTTGACTCCGAGGGATGGGAACTTCCTTACCCCTCTAAGTAGCAAATGCTTGAATGAATCCCAACCATTCCTTCTCTCATGGCAGAAGGTGTTGTAATATGGTGGTGATATCTCCAAACGTACTGGGCCACATTCCTAGCTACCCTAAGACACGTGTGACCCACAGACCACAGGTTGGGCATCCTTCTTTAGCCATCCAAAAAGGCACCGATACCAAGGTTTAATGTTACTCTATTGCTTGTCGCATCTTTGTAGGTGAATTTTGTGAACTCACAAAAAATGACATGGAGACATTATTAATTTTGAAAGCTTGGCCTATATCTTAAGCCTGTCCCACTGTTTTGCCGTGTGACTTTTTGCCTCTTTTCTATCTTGTACCTGCTGTTTCTTTCTGTGTCCTCTGGCATCTCTCTCATGCCTGGATTCATTTCCTCATCTCTCTCTGCCTGGAAGTCCTGTGTAGTCTCTTCCTGCCTAGCTATTGGTCATTCGGCTCTTCATTAAACCAATCAGAAGGCACCTTGGCAAAGACACCAGGGTAAAAGCGTCCCTGTGAGATGGCTGGAGGCTGCACATAGCCTTTTGGGGTGATACCCTTCTCATCATACAATTTAAGTCTAAAGGGCATCCCCACATAAACTCGGGACTTGAGGAAATCATTCAGGTTTCTTAAAGAATGAGTCTGAGCGGGCACTACTATGGAATGCTCTCCTCTGCTCTTTCTCGGAACTCACACATGAGCCGGCGTGGCACAAATAGCCTCAAATTCTAGCATTTGGGAAGCTGAGGCAAGAGGATTGAGAGTGAAAGGCCAGCCTGGGCTGTGCGTCAGCCTGTCTCAAAAGACCACACGCACACATGCACATTCTCTCTCTCTCTCTCTCTCTCTCTCTCTCTCTCTCTCTCTCTCTCTCTCTCTCTCTCTCTCTCTCTCTCACACACACACACACACACACACACACACACTTCTCTAACTCTTTCACACACACTTTCTCACACACTTCTCTCTGTGACACACACACATTCACACACACCTCTCTCTCTTACACACACACATGTACACACACTCACAACTTAGATGCAGAAGAATGTTGTTGGAGTCTCTGTAGGTATCACTAAGTCCACTAATGACCATAGAAACTACAGGGTGGAAACCCACATATCCTGAGGAATTGAAGGTGACCTTACCAATCAGAGAATGAGGCAGGCTGCCGAGAACCTGCGGAGCTCTGCCTCAGAGCTTCCGCTTTCTGGATGAGTGATCTATGTCCCAGGGTGGCTGTTTTTCTAGATTGTCTCAAGAGTCTATAAATGCTGGAATTCGGCTGCATGTTGTGAAAGTGCTATTATCTCCTCTCCCAATGATACTAAACGCAAAAATGAGTCTTCTGTTGTCTTGATTCGCTTCAACTAACTTAAAATGAATTAGCTGGGTTAACTATATGTCTCTGAGACCTGAGTATGCACACTGCTCCCTCCAGGACTGGAAAGCCCCCAAAAGGAGAGAGCTTGACAGGCACTGCTAAGGCTTGTCCTGTCTCCCAAATTCTGACAATATTTGTGGAGCCTGTGCACATCGGCTAAGTAAGACATGATCATTTCTGTGCCATGTCAAAAGAATTTCAAGAGTTACTTAGGAATGAGCTTCAGAGAAACAGAGGTTAGGTTAGATTTAGGAAGGAGCCACATTTTAATTATAATCTAATATTTTCTTACTGAGTTCATGTCTCATCAAATTTTAAAGAACTTTTATGCTGAAAGCCTATAATTTAAACCAGCAAGACAGCCAGGAATGTCTTTATCAAAGCCCTTCTGATGGCTGAAAACCCTCAGGTAGCCCCTGCTACGTTCCCAGTTTAGTACTGTCATAGGGCCTTTGCATGGAATCGCACCTTCTTGCAGACTGCTCAGACCTTGAATTGAGAATTGCATGTAGGAGCTGGTGGCTTCAATGGAGACTCTCTGGTCACCTGACCGTCTTTCCATTGCCCCTGAGCTGCCTGCTGTCCTGGCTCTATTTACCAAGAACAGGTCCCTACCCTACATTCCGTTTGCACACTTACTTACTTGTTTACTCAGTGTGTATACTGGTCTATAACGGTGGGAACTTTGTCTCTGTCTCTTTGCTGGTGTCTCCCGGGGACCTATCACAGTCCCTGATAGGCGTTAGATAATTAATATAAGTATCCATTGATTGCGCAAGTCAGAAAGTGTTTTTCCTTAGACATGACTTTTCAGCCCATTGGCCAACCTTATTTTAGATCTGCAGTCTACCTTATTTTATGAGTTTTCTATGCAAGTGAAGCACAGGGATGTTCGCTGCCTAAATGAAAACTAATTATTTAACTAATTATTATAAAACTAGTGAAATATATTGTCAGATATCTAGGATAGGCCAGAAGACCGAAAGGAAATAGATCAATAACTTCTAAATGTAACTAGAAGAGACCTCCTGGGGGCCAGGCTTTCTGAAGATACATGTTCACGTCTATGGCCACCCCACACCTGGCATATAGTTAATTAATTAATGCTCAGGGGAAAGCTGCTGCCAGAGCTGATGACTATTTTATTGGTTTTGTTGGTTGGTTGGGTTTGTTTTTGTTTTTTGGGTTTTTTTTTTTTTTTTTGAGACAGGGCCTCATTGTGTAGCTTTGGCTGTCCTGGAACTCACTATGTAGATTAGCTGGTCTTGAGCTCATAGAGATCCACCTCCACCTGCCTCTGCATCCCAAATGCTGAGATTAAAGGTGTGCACTACTACACCCAGCATTTTTTTAAAGATTTATTTTTAAGTTTATGTGTATGTGCACATGCATGTGTACGTACGTGTGTGTGCATGCGTGTGTGTGTGTGTGTGTGTGTGTATGTGTGTGTGTGTGTTGGTATGCAAATCTGAGTGTATTACCTGCAGCGAGCAGAAGTGGGCATTGGGTCAGCTGGAGTTACAGGTGGTTGTGAGACGCAGTTGCTGGGACTCAAACTCATCTCTGGAAGAGCAGTAAGTGCCCAGAACAACTGAGTCCTCTGTCCTGCCTCAGCCCTGACTCTTGTCATAGAGCCACTGCTTCTCCAAGACTTTGTCTGCTCCTCTCTAGTTTTCTATTCTCTCCCAAAGTAGATAATTGTGTTGGCTTCTCTTCCTGGTTACCAGTGTCCTACACAAGACCCATGGTCTTAGTTCTAATTGAAAGGGTTCCGTTTGGTTGATATCACTTTCACAAATAGCTGGAAAGATCAGAGCTGCCCTGTCACAAAATCCACCTCCCACGGGCACCCACGGGCACCCATGGGCATCATGGGCACCCATGGCCCAAGGAACAGCAAAGCCTTTCTAGAGCTCGGCTTGTAGAAGAGCCCGGGGCGAGAGACGATAATTTTGCCTTCCTGGACACATCTGAGCTCCGTTTATTCTTACATAGACATCCTTGGAATCTTTCTTTTAACACAACAGCAACAACAACAAAGTTGTTTTAAATAGTATAATGTTTAAACACAGGACCATCAGTTTGGAAATAGGACCAATTAATTTCTCTTTAAATAGAAAACAGAAGCAGCAGCAGTGGCATAACTGTCTTCCCAGTGAACTGGAGTAAACTCTAAACACGTGCTGACTTTGACCTTGGAGTCGAGAGCTGTGGATATGATACTCAGGCTGTGTGCTTCTAGAAAGGGCTAGGAAGAGAGGAGGCCACACAGCAAGCAATTTTGAGGAAATCTCTTCCTGTTGTCACATAGACCTTAAGAATCTGCAATCTGCTCTTGTTTTTCTCTGGGTGTCCCAAGTGAGCAACCCTGAGGGTGTGTTGTCTGTGCTTCAGACCCCAGGGGGGTGATTCCTACCCTATCAGGCTTGTACAAAACATGCAGTTCCCAGGAAGTGGATGCACTGCCCCCCAACAAAACCCCAAAGCCCCATCTCTGCCTTCACCCCACTACTAATGGGGCTCTCTTGTGCAGGACCATTTCCTCTTTCTCCCCCTCTGAGGGTGCAAGTGCAGTGTTGGCTGTCGGGCCTGTTTAGACACGAGGAAGCTTGACTCTGTCACTGGGATGTAACACGGACGCTGGAGTCAGAGCAAGAGGAGGCAGTCTTTCTTTTTTCCCTCTAACCCTGCCCATCGGCAGTTAGCTGATATGTCACCTGTTCCAAACAAATATGCCTTTGGTGGACAGCATGTGCCCTTTGGTATCTAGAGTATGACTCAGCTTGCTTTTCAAGCAAAGAGTGATGGTTTGGTCTCCTCTCATAAGCAATACTCAGCCTTTCTCATACAGCCCTCTTGTGAGATTGCTGCTTGGGTAAGGGACTTTGGTCTGGAGACACACAGAGCATAGCACCTTGGCCTAGATAGACAGGCATTTGGCCCACATTTTAAACTGATGAGCTCTTATCTTGCTGCCAGCCATGAGGATCTCAGTTGTTCAAGTCCAGAGTCAATTGTATAACACATTTTAGAGCTTCTTTATGCAGGGAAATCTAACAGAGCTTGGGGCCCAAGTCCAGAGAAGAGCAAGGACCATTCCATTCTCCCCATACAGAACTGACTCTTGCCTGCATTGGGTTCTCGCTTACATCCCTTGGAGATGAGAGCATTTGGTGACCAGAGACCATCTCAGTTTGTCACGCAGCTTGACCTTACTTACTGGCAGATAAGCAGTTTACTTCATTCATTCATTCATTCATTCTGGTTTTGCAGGGCAAAGTTTCTCTGTGTATCCCTGGCTGTCTTGGTACTCATTTTGTAGATCAGGCAGCCGTCAAACTCACAGGAAATCTATCTGTCTGGGACACACCCAGCTGAAGAAATCCACACATCGAACAGACAAATGGGAAAGATTCAATTTTACTTGCTGTTAAAGAAATGTAAAGATTAGCTTCTTATCTCTCCACTTGGCGAAATGTGAGGCAATTATCTTATGTGATTTGTGCCCCTCCTTTCCCTGCTCCGAGAGGGACAGCCTTTCCTGGGTGCTTGGGGAAAAGCAGAGGCCCACAGATCCTTTCACCTAGCTGTCCTGCTTCTAGAAACTAACAGCCAACAGTTTATTAAGTGGATTGGGGCCTGCTAGAGTTCTGTGGACAAAGGTGCAGCACTGTTTGGCGGTATGTGCAAATAACCAAGATCAAGGTGTGCCTAGGTTGTGGGGAAGCTTAACCCGTGCTGGATGTGCACAAGTGAAGGCTCCAGATCCCCACAGCTATCCTACAGTGAGGCCGTAGGGCAGTTACCAGAAAGACTACGGAGCCCAGACTCAGAACTCCTCACCTGCATGGCTCCCCCTTTCGATGTCAGATTCGGCTTCTTGTGCCTGATGTTTAGGTTTTAGGTTGCCTGTTTTGTGACTTCCTCTAAAACTCCGTGTCTGTACTCCACTCTCCTGTGTAGACCAAACTGTGAGAATCCTGATGTGCAGTTCATGCGGCCATCACTTCAGAATAGGCTAGCTTTGAACCACCCTCCTACCAGATAATTATCTTTACATTCAGAATGTGGGGACAGGGAAGGGCTTCCCACTTAGTGCAGGCATCCCTTTGTAGAATCCCCTTGTGTAAGAACTCCTAGCACTTTCTCTTGACTATGCAGCCAGAGGTGAGTGTCCTATAGTCCTAAGTATTCAGCTAAGCCTCCAAGGAGGGGGGTCCTAAGTGGTTGCTTTAGCGTTGCTCTTAAAGATAGTGTTGCCCATGCTCTCTCTTTTTTTCTTCTCACCTATTTAATCATTTGCTTTTCCTCTTGCCTCTACTACCATCCCATTCTGTGAAACGGAAATGGCAGCAGTCTACATATGCTGCCTTGTGTGCTGACTCTCCCCACCTGCCCAACAGAAGAAACTAGAATAACATGCTGGCCTCGCCCCCAAATTCACAGTTCACTCTCTGAGTCCAGTCCTGTCTTGCGGTATTACTATATGCAGATTAGCTAGATAAAACAGAGAAAAGAGGCTGAAACACAGCCTCAGGGGAGAGGGCACAGAGAAGAAAGCTTGGGCCTGTGTTTGCTAGGTAGGGCCCCCTGGCTGGCTGGTCAGCTTCCTTGGCAAAGCTGCAAATCGTTGGCAGTCTGGGAGATTGTGAGAGCATGGTAATCCTTGACAATTAGGAATGAGTTAGCGTTTGACCAGGGAAAGGTGCTGACCTAGAAGGCATTGGCCATGCCTAGAGCCTGTGCTAGATCTGGACCTATTCCCAAGCCAAAGGACTTCTCCCTCACTTCCTCGTTGAAATGTGGTCATTTGAGATTTCTTGTGCAATTACCAAACCACTGAGACCGCCTATGCGGAGGTTTGCACCAAGACCGGTAGTGTGGGTGGAGCCTTGGAGTGCCCCTGGATTCTTGAGTCCTCCAGATTTATGGAGAGGGATTATTTCCCAACTTCTAAGCAAAACCAGTTTTTAGTTGCTAAAACACAGTTACTATTGTTTTTGACCTATGGCTCAGTAAAGATGGGCAGTGACATGTAAGACATGGCTCAGAATAGGTGCCAGAGGAAAGAATAACTCCGCCATTCAATACTGAGCTCGTCCTCGAAGATTCTGATAGCCGTCTTCAGCTAGGGGCGGGTAGGTGGCCTGGTCACGCCAGCGTCACTGTCGCAGCGGGAGTCCTGGTTCTACCCTTCCCTGTGATAAAGACACTGTGCGGTCCCTCAGAGCTGCCTTTCCTGCAGACGTGAAACGGAAATGGCCACGTGCTCCTCGGATGACGCTCTCGCCAGCAGTGCAGAAGGCAGTAGAAGGGGTGCTTGACGATCTCTACCTCCAGGCCCCTTTTTGCTTGGGGGATTTTTACATGACTTTGAATATAGGTGTAGAAAAAGGCATAGACTCTAAACACTTACTTAAATATAAAGAAATGCGGTTTAAAATAAATCTTTGATATTATGTGTATTAATTATAATTATATATAGATAATTTTGGTATCTATTAAAGAAAAAGGAAAATTTTCAACAGTAATGGGATGGATACTTGTTTTGTTTATATAAAGAATTAAATTTTGGCTGAATATTTGATACTGCAGAATTAGAGTTTCATTGGTATCCTGATTTTATAACCGTCAGTGCTAAAAATGCTGCTTCACATAAACGCAGACTATAAAATGGCAAACACGTGCTTAGGGACACTTCAGAAGCTGTTAGACACTCTTGAAATCCCAATCCAAAATTCATTTAATGTTTTTTTTAAATGAAATTCAAGTTAACAATCAAATTGTACTTTTTAAAATCAAACATTTTAATACAATGCTGCTCAAAGATACACTAATTAGATACTTACAAAAATGATGGTAGGAAATATAAGGAGTCTTTGTTTTCCATAATTAAATCACTATGTTTCTATAAGAACAGAAAAATTTGACTGCAGTTCATAATATACGACAGTCGAATCTGAGCTGAGGTACCAGGCAACACTGGTGTTGCGTGAGGTAATGACGTATGCAGTGCAGCGAGCACACGTGTGTTCAGAGCCAAGGTTGCAGAGAAGTCACTCAGTGCAGCTTGGGTGAAGACTGCCAGAAACACCTCAGATTCATTATGCCAATGCATAATTTTGATTTTGAGCTCGTTTTCCGTAGTTGCATTAAATCTTTCCTAACCACCACGTATAGTTATGAGACCCCACGCAGAACTGCAGCCCACTGTTTGAGAAGCTGGGGTTCTCAGCTTGGTGCCGTGGTAGGAAGTGCTTCCTTTCTCCTCTACTGTCTACAAGTAGGGTTTGCTTTGTGGCCATGGTACTATCAGAATTGCCAATTTCCTAAAGTAAAAGGGAGGCAAACAATAAAAGTTCTTCATACAAGCCAGTTTCTGCAAGAGCTTGGTCGCTGCAGCCATCCTGAGATACGCTGTGGCTGTGAAGGGTGTGAGAAGCAGGAATCCATGAGGACTAGTGTTACTCCCGGGCATCTGAGAGCAGTGCTTAAGAACAGCAGCTGATTGGCCCGCACTGAATGATGGGGCCATTTAGCAGTTGATTTTTCGAGACCAGCCTGGTCTACAGAGCTAGTTCCAGGACAGGCTCCAAAGCCACAGAGAAACCCTGTCTCGAAAAACAAAAAAAAACAAACAAAAAAAAAAAAATAGCAGTTGATTTAATTTATAAACTTCTTGCTGGTTCCAGACATCTTTAGGAGTTGACACGGAGACAAAAACAATTCAGAATTTAAGACTATCTGAAGAAGCGGTGACTCCTTTTGCTCAGTCCTTTGAGTGTTTGCCAGCACTTCCTCCAGCTGTTGCCCCTGGAGATGCTCTCCTGTTGGTCCAGTTGTTTTCTGGGCAGGAAAAACAATAACTATCACTGCAGTTGCTACCGTGAGGCCAATAGCAGGGACAACAGATCCAAAGGATGTAGCAGTGTGGTGTTTGTAAATGGATGCCTTCTTCAGATCGATCCATCTCATTTTCAGGGCCCAGAGACTGGCAACCTTCTTCTTTAGATAAGTTTCCATGTTTCTTATTTAAAAAGAATATTGATGGTTCTTTAGACTTGGTTGGTATGATGGTTTTTTAGACTTGGTTGGCTCCCCACTTACTAGGGCAGGCTAACAAATCTGTTGAATTTGTGTGATACTTTATCTTGCATGTACCCTCACTTCGAAAAACAAAGCCACAAGGCTGGGTGTGGTGGTGCATACCTCCTTTAACCCCTGCTCTCAGGAGGCAGAGGCAGGTGGATCTCTAGAGTTCAAGCCAGTCTTATCTACTTGGCAAGTTCCAGACAGCTGGGGATTAACAGTGAGACCCTGTCAAGAAGAGCAAATACCAACAAAAACGAAAGCCACTCTCCCTGTCCGCTTCTTGTACAGACACCTTGGCATGTGTGCTAGTTTCCTGTCAGCTTCTTATACACTAGAGTTATCTAGTCTGTTAGCTACTTTTCTCTTGCTCTGCTAAAACACAGAACTGGGGCAACTTATAGAAAAAAAAGTTTATTTGAGCTTCAGTCTCCAGAGGAATAGGAGTCCATGATGACAGTGTAGAGACATAGCAGCAGGATCTGGAAGCTGAGAGCTTACCTCTTGAGCCCTAAGCAGGAAGTAAAGGTGGCTGGAGAGGAGAGGAGAGGGCCTGGAAATGGCCTGGGGCTTTTATATCTCAAAGCTTTCTCCCTGTAACATACTTTCTCCAGCAAAAACACACCCCCTAAACCTACCCAAACAGCACCACCAATGGGGGTCAAGTATGTAAGCATCTGACCTCTGGGGGGACATTCTCACTCAAACCATTACATCTGGGAAGAGGGACCCTCAATTAAGAAAATATCTCCAGCTGGGCGGTTGTGGCACACGCCTTTAATCCCAGCACTCAGGAGGTAGAGGCAGGTGGATCTCTGAGTTCGAGGCCAGCCTGGTCTACAAGAGCTCCATCAGTTTGGCCTGTAGACAAGTCTATTGCTGGGCAGTGGTAGCTCATGCCTTTAATCGCAGCACTTAGGAGACAGAAACAGGTGAGTTCAGTGCCAGCCTGGTCTACATATAGTCAGGGCTGTTACACAGAAACTGTCATTGTGGGTGGTGCCCAGGCTGCTGTGGTGGTGCCGTCCCTTGGCAGGTGGTCCTGGGGTGTGTAATAGAGGAAAATGAGCACACCATGGGGAGCAAGCCAGTAAGCAGTACTCCCTTTGGCCCCTGCTCAGGTCCTTCCTTTAGGTTCCTGTGCTCATCTCCTGGGTGATACACCATGACCTCCGAGCTGTAAGATGAAAGAAACAAGCTCTCTGTTCTCCCAACTTAGTTTTGGTCACTGTTTTGTTGCAGCACCAGGAACCCAGTCTAAGACAGTGTGCCTTGTCCCTGCTGTGTTGGTAACTCTTAACTGCTCCCCAAGACTACCTAGTCCATTTATAAAATGCTTCAGACCAGAAGTGTTTCAGACTTTACATTATACCTGGGCAGGGTGGCATATATATAATCCCAGTACCTAGGAGTCAAGAGAAGGATTGCTGGCCAAAGTACGAAGCTACCTGCCTTGGGCTACATGGTGACTACCAGGCTAGCCAGGGCTACATAGTGAGATACTGGTCAAAAAAATTTTTTTCAGAATATTTTGAGTTTTTAAATATTTGCATATGCACAATTAGATCTCAGTCATGAAATGAAGTCTCAATATGAAATTCATTTATTTATACTTCATATACCCCTCACACACATAAATCTAAAGCTAATTTTGTGCATTATTTGTTAGCACACCTGGTTTTAGTTGTGCCCAGTCATGCGAGTTCAGTTATGAAATCTATGGCATCCTCTTGGTACACAAAAGTTACAGGTTTCCAGTCTATTTAAATTTAAGATTTTCTTGTTTGGGCATACTAGTTCTGTGTTAAACTTTGGATAGTTCAAATAGTATCCTGTCCTGAACTTTGGGTAGTTCAAACTTTGAGTAGCACAAATAGCTGTTTCTCGTAAAATTTGTAACTAGTTTTTTTACTAAAGCATGAGAATTGCATACACGAACAAAATATGTTTTGATAAAATTTACCCTTCCCTTAACCCTCCCAATTATTTTGTTTCTCAGGGACACGTGACCATCATTAACCATGAAGAACCCATTTGCACACCTTGCTGAACCCTTGGATCCTGCACAACCAGGAAAGAGATTCTTCAATTTGAAGAAATTGGAAGACTCACGATATGGTGGGTGCATCGCTCTGTGATAGACTTGCTCTGGTAGCAGCTAATTCCACGTTTGTATAGTTGATATGAAGCTAATTTCCCTGGGGGAGGGCGGCTGGAAGAGATCATAGAAGACAATGGTGAATGTAGGTGAAACACACACACACACACACACACTTCTCCAAATAAGCTTCTTCCTATCTTTTCTAGTTCGTAGTAGTAATTTTTATATATTTCAAGATAGAATTTTTATTTTGTAAGTAAAATAGATTTTTTTAAAATAAATTATTGGTTATATACAGTGCCCATGCTACATTGTGTTTCGGATGTTTAAGTATAAATGGGTCATTTTCTCATTTCTTAGGAATTAGTTTCTTAAGAAATACTATTCTACCTATAAAATTCATATTACTTGAGACATACCATGCAGTGAGAGTCCAGACAGATGGTGAACTGCGGTGACTTTAATGGGAACTTTTTCCTGTTACTGAATTCAAAATAAGCAGCCATTTAACATCGATAAATACTAATTCTTTTAGCCTAGTCTTTGAGTATTTTCAATTTCCCGATGTCTCTGAAATCCATCCCCTGTACATGGTTTTCACCATATGTGCATTTTAAACTGTCCATCACTTTACCTTCTTTCCCTATTGGAAGAAGAATCCGATGTCTTGTGCCATGTTTATCTACAGATTGGCTTTAAAGGAAGCTGAACAAGAGGTGTCCAGTTTGTTTTTAACATTTTCTGCCTTTCCTCCCAGGGCGCCTGCCGTTTTCCATCAGAGTTCTCCTGGAGGCAGCCATTCGGAACTGCGATGAGTTTCTGGTGAAGAAGAATGACATTGAAAACATCCTGGACTGGAATGTCATGCAGCACAAGAACATAGAAGTGCCCTTTAAACCTGCCCGCGTCATCCTGCAAGACTTCACGTGAGCCTGTCACTCCCTCTCCCACCCCCCTGTCAGCCTCTCGCGAGAGTCTGTACTTTAACAAAATGGTATCCCCAATATCCGGGAGACTCTTACCCAGGATAAGAGTAGATTGCTGTGTCTCCAGCAGTACTCCCCGCTCACCTTGAGAAGGCTACCTGGGCCTGAGGCCTGAGTACCCCGGGGTGGGTAGAAGGCAGCATGCAGGAGGCCTTGTGGCGGGTTCTGTACAGGAGCCAGTTTTAGGCTGCCGTGCCCGCACACACCTGTGCTGTCTGAGGAGAGAAGGGCGCTTCATGAGGCCTGGCTTGTCACCCTCAGCTCGCAGTCTACCGCTTCTGAAATTCATGCCACCAGTTAGGGCACAATTTCTCAGACGTAATCGTCCCATTTTGCAATGATGTTCTCCCATTCCCTTGGTGGATCCAGTTTCTCTGTGTAGAAGAAAATCAATAGATCATATATGTATGTATGTATGTATGTATGTATGTATGTATATAATATTATATATATAATATTATATATTATGTATATAAATTTTACGATCATTGGTGTTTTGCCTGCATGTATGTCTGTGTGACAGTGTTAGAAGCCCTGGAACTGGAGTTACACACAGGTGTGAGCTGCCATGTGGGTGCTGGGAATTGAATTCTGGAAGAGCAGCGCTCTTAACTGCTGAGCCATCTCTCTAGCTCCCGGACTTTTTATTTTAACGATAATAGAAGAACTGACTCAGTTATTATAAATCTGATTGGAAGCCCATTCTTCTGAATTCTAACTACTACTTTTTTCTTTTTAAATTGTGTGTAATCCCTGTAGATGGTCCATTGATACATAAGGGAGTTTTCAGGTAGTAGGTAATTGAGCGTGTTGTCTCCAGCCTCCCACTGCTCCTTTTCTTATCCCTCCCCACCCTGTAGTCCGCTTTGCTCTCCTAAACATCTACTCTCATGTGATATGCACGTAGATAACTTCATATATCTACATAAAATTTAGGAACCACAAATGAGAGAGGGCATATATTTGTCTTTCTGACTGGCATAGTTCGCGCCATAGATTATTTCCAGTAGCATTCATTTTCCTGCACACGATTTCATCTTGTTCTTTCAGGCTAAACGTTCATACTGTGTGTGGTGTGATGCTGTTCCTATCCACTTCTCTTTCTTAGACACTCAGCTGCTGGCGCAGGGCTGCAGTGGACACTGGAGTGCTGTGTCTCTGCATAATTACTTACCAGGAGGGTTTGGCGGGGACATGGTATGTGGGACATCTAAAACTCATGGAGTTTTTAAAGAAATCCCCGTGCTGACTACGATTGTGGATGGACTAATTTACATTCCCACCTGCTGTGTCCCTTTCATCCATGTCCTCAATATGTGCTAATATTTTTCTTCGTGACTTCCTTTCTGACTGGAGTGAAATGGAATCCCAGTGTAATTTTGATTTGCTTTTCTTTGGTGGCTCATGAGGAATTACACATTTTTATGTCTTTATTGGGCCTTTGTATTTCATCTTTTAAGAACTCTTTTTGTTTTATTATTCTGTTTATTGATTGGGTTGTTTGCTTGTGTAGTTTTTGAGACCTTTGTACATTCTAGATGTTAGTTCTTTGTCCACTGTATCGCTAGCAAAGATTGTCTCCTGCTGTGTGAGCTGCCTCTTCACTTAATAAACTATGGCCTTTAGCATGCAGAAGCCTTTTTGGTTAAGGAAGTCTTACTTGTCAACTGTTGGCCTCATTTCCTTCCTGGATAGACTGGAATCCTACTGGGAGATGTCTTGCCCACGTTTAAATCTTAAAGTGGTTCCCCCACTTTCCTTCTAATGACTTCAGAGTTCCAGGTCTTACGTTAGGTCTTCGATCCATCTGGAGTTGGTGTTTGTGCACGGTGAGATGTCGGGACCTGGTTTCTCTTTCCTGCAGACAGCCAGTTTCCCCACAGTTTCCCCAGATTTGTTTATCTTTTCGTTAATGTAAGGCGGCGTTTTCCCAAAAACCAGGGGGCAGCACTTTGTGAATTTATATCTGGGTCCCCATTGTGTTTTATTGATCTCCGTGTCTGTTTGGGGGGCAGGGCTGTTACCATCGCCCTGCAGTATGACTTGAGATCCGGTATGATGAAACCCCCAGTGTTAATTCTGTGCTCCGTGTGGTGGTTGCTGTTGTCAACTTGACAGAACCTAGAATCACCCGGAAGGAGGGTCTTTGAGAACATCTGTGGTGGATCGTCCTGACCACATTCATTATAATGATGACAGGGGAGACTGTCTTCACTGTGGGTAGGACCATTCCCTTGGCAAGGAATCCCTGTGTGAGTGCTTCAATCTCCTGCTTTGACTGCCCCACTGTGAAGGGCTGCACCAAGGACCATGGGTTACAGTAAGCCCTTTCTTCCCTAGTAAATGGCTTTTGTCAATAACTTACCACAGCGTTGAGAAAAGAAGCTAAGATACTGGGGGTTGCTTTGGCAGCCTGGGGTCTTTTGTGCAACCATGTGTATTTTCACATTATATTTTTCTCTTTCTGTGAAGAATAGCATTGGAATTTTGATGAGAATTGCATTGAACATGTAGATGATTTGGTAATGTAGCCACTTTTAGAACACTGATCCTTTTAATCCATGGGTATGGAAGTCTGTCCATCTTCTAGTGTCTTCAGGTTCTTTCTTTGGTGTTTTGATGTTTTCATTATAAAGACTTTTACTCCTTTGATCAGTCTTATTCCAAGGTATATCTATTCCTTTAAGTTTGGTCTAAAGTTGCAGGGGTGTTCTTGGAAGCAATCAGGGTTCCTGGGCATAAACATCCAGCTTCCCCATGGTTCTTGTGTTCAAGTTAATTTACCGGTGGAGTTCTACTCAGTCATACCGCTTACCTCCTGTGTGACTTATGCTCAAAGGTATATGCTTAGAAACTTACACTTTCCTAAGTCACTCATCGCTAACAGCTCTGATGAGATGGTCGCTTGTCAGTATTAGCATCAGCAAAACCTGCCAAATCCAGCCACGCACACTTAGAGCTGTTCCCTGCTTGCTTCTTTCGTCCCTCAGGGGTGTGCCAGCTGTGGTTGATTTTGCAGCTATGCGTGATGCCGTAAAGAAGCTGGGAGGGAATCCAGAGAAGATAAACCCTGTCTGTCCCGCTGACCTGGTAATTGATCACTCCATCCAGGTGGATTTCAACAGAAGGTGAGGAGGGCTGGGAGGGTTTCCGCGGTTTTCTTCCTCGTGCAAAATCTCGGAATACACTTTATAAAAATATGTGTACGTGTTGGTCCAATGATAGCTCAGCAGGTCAGGGTACTTGCTGCCAAGTCTGAGGACCGGAGTTCCACCCTTGGGCTCTACATGCTAGAAGGAGAGAACCTTACATACAAGAGTCCCATGGCATACACGTGCCCACACTTACCTACATACAGACTAATAAGTGAATCTAAAATAATTTTTTAATATGCATACGTATATAAGAATATCTGTAAAAGTGTTGCCAAAAAAGTTTTTCCAATGATATTGGGAGAAATGGATTGTGTAAACCCTGTCATTGCTTGTCTGTTTGCTTTGAATGTGTGGTCTGCATCTAGTAGTTTGACTCCAGCTTGAAGAATAACTCAGGACACGTGTGTGCACCGTGAGAGCTTATCAGTGCAAGTGCATGCCTGGCTTTGGGGTGTTTTAATCCACTGCACCTTTATTCCTCTTTTTTTTTTTTTTTTTTTTTGGTTTTTCGAGACAGGGTTTCTCTGCAGCTTTTTTAGAGCCTGTCCTGGAACTAGCTCTTGTAGACCAGGCTGGTCTCGAACTCACAGAGATCTGCCTGCCTCTGCCTCCCGAGTGCTGGGATTAAAGGCGTGCGCCACCACCGTCCGGCTTCCTCTTTTTTTTTTTAAATCACAAGTAACCATTCTGTGTCCGGCTCCCTGTGCCCGGCTCCCTGACCTAAGCATAATGCCTACACTAGTTTTGCCCTCCATCTCTTCTGTCTGGGATAAATCCTCACCCCACTCTCTCCTGCCAAAGTCCTAGCCGGTCCTCTTTCCTAGCCGGTCCTCTTTCCTAGCCGGTCCTCTTTCCTAGCCGGCGTGAATTCCCGCAGGTCAGAAGCCCTCATCGTCTAGCCTTATCTCGTGATCTTGCCAGATTCCGAGTGAGGTGCCCAGTCCACTGGACTGGAGCTGTGCATGTCATAGGCCTTTAACATAACTAAAGCAGGGGGCCCTGAAATCACGCCTAGGTTAAGTGAGAAGCTAAGTTAACATGACTGAGATACCTGCACATGGGGACAAACCGAATCCTTTCACCTGTCTCTCCACCTTTGGCATCCAAAGGTGTGGGCAGTACGGTGGCCTTGTAAAGAAATGGACATACTGCTTTACAGTTGCAAACTCGCAGATTAGCGATGACTTCTTAATAAATATTTAAAAGGTCAATACTTCTTAAGCAAACTATGTGTTGCATTTATAATTCTAGCTTGTTTCACAGATAGCTAAGATTTCTGTTTACAACTCAGGTAGTGCTGGTCAGTTTTCCCGAGCTATTTATTTCCATCTTTATTCTCGTTCTCCAAAGCCTTTGCTTAAATTGGAATCGTCGAGAGTGAGCCTTTGAGCTAGATGGCATCCAGACAGTAAACATCGCTGTGCGTTTCCAGTCACTTTATGAAGTACTGGAAGTTGCAGAACACATCCTGCACCACAGTAGAATCCAAGAAGTGCACTTGGCACATCATGCACTCAAAGAACATTTGAAAAACTTAAGCAGGAGAAAAAAAAGAAACTAGTTGCCTCTGTCCTTTGAATCAAACTGGTATGGACAGGCAGGAAAGGGGTAAGAAGAAATGTGATTATTTGTTCTTTTCTCCAAAAGGCAGAGTTTTATACCTTCAAACTATGAAAGTTCTCATGCAAAGATAAACAAAAAACAGCTATTGTTTCTGGCGGTGGTGGTGCACACATTTAATCCCAGCACTCAGAGGCAGAGGCAGGTGGATTTCTGTGAGCTCAAAGCCAGCCTGGTCTACAGAATGAGTTCCAGGATAGTCAAGGCTACACAGAGATACGCTGGCCTGCGGGGGGCGGGGGGGTGGTATTCAACTATTGTGTGAAAATAACTCAAGCATCTCAGTGACAGTCAACATGAGAATTCCTTTCTGACATGTCTGCAGGTTGGTTGGCTGATGAGCTGACCCTGATAAGGGCAGTTGGGCAGTTCTGTCTCGTGGCAGTGGCTGGGCTGGCTGGGAATACTGAAATGCAGGGTAGCTGTGGCAGCTCCATTCCCCTTGTTTTGAATAATAATGAAGTAAATTTTAAAATTTGAATTCTAGGTCTGTTCATTTATTCTAGAAACCACAACAAGGCTCTTTGAGCCACTCTTAGGACGATATGGTTTTGTTTTTATAGAGTTAGGGTTTTACCTGAAATCACTATAGCTTGGAACAGCCTGCGCATTTCTGGCTTCTTATGATTTTGCCCACCATATTTGGGGGCATGCATCCTCTTTCATTCCCTCCTTGGGTTCCAACAGCCTCCTGATGCCGGAGGGTGAAGTCCAGAAGTTCTCGTGTGTCACAGAATAGATGGCACCAGCCACACGAGTCAGAGTCTCACCTGCACTGGTAGAAACAATGCTTGGAGATCCCTTCTCTGGTGTTTGGTTTGGTTTTCTTTTCAGAATAAATTTAATAGACCTGAGTTGTACACATATTTATTCAATAAACTGGTAAATTTCAAAGGGACAGTTTAATCACTGTATAACTTTAATGCAATTGCTCAGTGTGGTCAACTCGAGAAGGTGCAAACATCCTGACTTGGGAACCAGAAGGCTCTCCAGAGGCCACTTGATCAGGGTCCTGAAGCACACAGATCAAGGGCGGACGAGCCAAAGAGTCCATCCTAAGGGGGCAGAGTCAGCATCATGTGAGAGCTGCCATGTGGCCACCCTGGGAGCAGAACTGGCGAATATGAAGGTTGAGATCAGGCTGAAGAACTTGGGGTTTTGTAATAAAGGGCATATAGTTTATTGGAATACGGCGCTGGTAGTGATCTGGGTTTGTAGAAACCTCAGTGCTAGTGATGCCCTGAAAGGCAAGTTTAAGGAGCTGAGAAACTGGCGGGGCTGTTTACGTAGATACTGCTGTGGCTGTGGGGCTGCATGGGGGGAGGAGAGGGCTGGGGGGAGGGAAAAGATGCAGGAAAGAAGGCAGATGCACCAGGGCCTGGAGGGACGGCAGGAGCCAGAGGCCTGGAGTCCTCGGGAGGAACAGGGATAGGTGGGGGTGAGGAACAGCTGCATGCATCCAAGGTTGCCCCAAACGGCATGCTACGCCATGGAACATGAACACCTCCATGAGCCAGCGCATTTGCCATATAAACTGGCAGGGTCATCAGATAGGCAGCTAACAAAAAGCAGAGAACTCTGATGTGCTTAGCTTTTTGGATGGTGGAAGCTAGTGGTCTGTTAATAATACATCCAAAGGCTTTACTTGATAGTCAGAAGAATGTCAGGTCAGAAACAGGGGGGTGATGTGTAGCTGTTAGAGGAGCTAACACTGGCCTAAGATGGTCTTAGCTCTAGGTCTGCAACATTCCAGCTCTGCCTGGTCAAAAGTTCTAAGCAGTCTATCACTGTGCACATCCTTCAACACTGGTGGCTTTTCCATGGAACTCCAGTTCACGTCTTCTTCCCAAGGAGTGTCTGTCTGTCTGATTTTCCCTGGCTGGCTCCCTTCTTCCTTCTACCTGGATTGATGCCATTTCCTTTGAGAAGCGTTGCTGATCTATGGCCCTCTCTGCACACTCCTGTGACAGAATGTCCAGAGTTAATAACACATCATTATTGCTTGGTTCCTTCTCTTTCCCGCCAGGCCCTGAGCCCCACCCCAGCCATGAAAACGCAGCCTTTGCCTTCCCAGTAGCTGATTTGTACGGGAAAGGAAGGGCTGAGCATGAAATGGGGACTCCAGGGACAATCTGACTTGTTAGGAGGACAGCCCTAACTGGTCAGCCATACGACCAGGACAAGCTGCCAGCTTCCCTGTGTCACCGCTGCTGCTGCAGGTGGAGGGAGGAGAGTTGTGATGGTGACATGGGGAGATGATGGTGACATGGTGAGATGATGGTGACGTGGTGAGATGATGGTGACGTGGTGAGATGATGGTGACGTGGTGAGATCATGGTGACGTGGTGAGATGATGATGGTGACGTGGTGAGATGGTGATGGTGACGTGGTGAGATCATGGTGACGTGGTGAGATCATGGTGACGTGGTGAGATCATGGTGACGTGGTGAGACGGTGGACACAGAGCTGAGAGTCTGGGCACTGTGTGCCCACTGCTGTTACTGTGGCAATAGTTGCTGTCGGAGGCGATAGTGGAGGAAGAGTGGACTCTGATCTAGATGCCCAGATTTCAGTTTGCTTTTCCCCATTTACTAGCTGTGTAGCGCTCAGCAGCTTTCTTAACTTCTGCTCATCTCATTTTGCTGATATGAAAGTGTATATTTCGTAGTGCCCAACTCAAGGTATCATTATGGAGACTTGATAAGAAAATTAATCAAGCAGTTAGAATAGTGGTTGTGTCCTAGGAATGTCAATAGTTAGTGATTATATAACGAGTGGAGCTTGACTTGGGTTTTAGCTGTATATTTAGTGCCTCCTCCATCTGTCGTGTGCAGATTATGTGCACCTTCTCTCTGCTGCACTTGCAGAATTGTGCCTGTGCCTTGTTCTACCTGGATTACCTGGAAGAAACTTCTGCATGTGCTCTGGGTTTACAGTTGTTCATGGAGAGCAGCCATCTTCATAGATCCCCGTCTGAAAGATAGGAGGCTGAGATTCTGAAAACAATGGGCCCTTGGCCTAGCTGTTCTCTGTCTCCAACATAAACACAGGAGCATGCCTCCCATGTGTGGCTCAGCAGAGAGACTGATGGGGCCACCGATGAGAAGCAGATGCAGAGCAAGGGTTCCCTTAGTGTCTCCGCCGCTCTTGCTATACGTGTAATGAGTTTGTCCCGAGAGTCAGACTTGGGGGTGAGTTTTCAGTGGAATTCAGCTCATGTTTTTCCACTGTACTTAAGGGCTTTGAAGGAATCATTCGCATCAGGTAATTTGTTACGTGTTTTCTGCAGCTTGCCTCAGTTTCCCATCTGTAAGAGTGAAGTGTAGACCAGCCTGCAAGCTTGCAGGTGCCTGTGCTGTTGGCTTGATTCATCACCAGCAGATTGGATGGGTCACATGGGAAGCCTCACAATTTATACATTTAGTTTCTCTCTCTGACAGGACAGACAGTTTGCAGAAGAATCAAGATCTGGAATTTGAAAGAAATAGAGAACGGTTTGAATTTTTAAAGGTATGGGCCAGAGTTTTGTTGCACCATTTGGTTTTCCATGTGAAGCTTAAGGAGGTGTGCAGATGACCAAGTAAAACTGTCTTCCCTGTATCCTTTTTGTTGTTCAATCCTAGTGGGGTTCCCAGGCCTTTTGCAATATGCGGATTATTCCTCCTGGCTCGGGAATAATTCACCAGGTGAATTTGGAGTATTTGGCAAGAGTAGTGTTTGATCAGGATGGATGTTACTACCCAGACAGCCTCGTGGGCACAGATTCACACACTACCATGATTGACGGTCTAGGAGTCCTTGGCTGGGGTGAGTCTTCTCGTACATTGCTGTCATGTATGTTCTTTGGGAACACATACCACGTTCACTGCACGTGTCTGCATGGTCGCAGAGTAGGGGGGTTCACTGCACGTGTCTGCATGGTCACACAGGATAGTGGGTGCCATGTTTTTCATTGCCTAGAAAACAAGACCCTTTCTATCTGGAAAACTAAACTGAATTAAGTTTAAGGACATTTGCATAAATGAAAATCAGCTAGGTGTTCATTAACAATGGAGCCTCCTAAACCTATTCTCTATTGAGTTGGGCACTGAAAAGATTTGGATCCAGGTACTGGGGGAGGGCACAGTCTGTAGAGGGAAATACTGCTCTGTGCCAGATGAGTGTGTGGCTGAGGTGAGGGCTATGGAGCATTGCTCTGCTGTGCTGTTCACTGCAGGTGTAGGTGGCATCGAAGCAGAAGCTGTCATGCTGGGTCAGCCCATCAGCATGGTGCTTCCCCAGGTGATTGGCTACAGGCTGATGGGAAAGCCCCACCCTCTGGTAACGTCCACGGACATCGTGCTCACCATCACCAAGGTAAGGATATGTGTATGTATATGCGTAATATATGATACACACACAAACACACACTGCATACTGGAAAGCCAATGACAAACGGAATAAACTTAATGGAGTCAGTGTGCTCTGAAGAGGCTAGGATATAATATGTTGATAGATTATGAAAATAAAATAAGATTAAAAAGAGTTCTTGTGGTTAAGTTTAGTTGGTTATCTTCATTCTTAATTTTTAAAATTGTGACATAAAGTACCCAAAAATTAAGATCATGTCCATATTCCTGTCACCAAATTTTTCTTTTTTCTTTTTTTGCCCCAGGACAGGGTCTCTTTATGTAGCTCTGGCTGGCCTAGAACTTACTATGAGGACCAGGCTTTCCTCAAACTCACAGAAATCCTCCTGCCTCTGCATCTTGCCTGGCTCCTGTCACCGAGATTTAAAGAGACAATAATGTCCTGTCAGATTTGTTTCTGAGGCTGTTTTTATGAATTAGCATGTATTTATAATTTGTGCATGTCTAGAATTAGCACGTATGTATGGTTCAGAAGATCCTATCCCTCCCAGAAGTAATTGTTCTCTTGAGGTTGAAAATTATTCCCACACATATTTTACACTTTTGCTAGTTTTTCCACTTGGTTGTTTTTCTCTTGAGTTTTATTACGTTTTTATCTCTCTGTGAGGCATGGCATGTGTGGAAGACCAAGGAGAACCTTTGGGAGTTGGCTCTATCCCTTCCACTTTCCAATTTTATACTTCCTTCTCTTATTAAAAGTTAAGTTATTGAGGTAGATGTAACTACAACTTACAAGTTATTATTAGGGCTTTCTCTTGAACTCTCGCAAGTATCCTTAGGTGTGTAGATGTGCGTGATTCACTTGCTTTACGAAAAGTACTTTCACCTGGGTTGTGGTGGCCCACACATTGAATCCCAGGACTTGGGAAGCAGAGGCAGGCAGATCTCTGAGTTCAAGACCAGCCTGGTCTACAGAGCAAGCTCAAGGACAGCCAGGACTACACAAGAAACCCTGTCTTGGGGGGAGGTAGTTTCATGGTCTTTATTCTAAATAATTTTTCCGTTGGTTATATAGTGTAGAGGCCCTTTGTATAGACCCCATGCTGAAAAGGCCAAAAGGTTATCTTTGATTCAATCTTTATGGAATTTAGAATTGGATTTATTAAATACCACAGATTGTCACAGTAGTTTTCAAAATTGCACTAACAGCGCTCACCCCAAAAGTGTGGTAGAATGCAGGTAGCTGCAGGGCTCCCCATGCCCTCAGCTGTCTGTGAAGCCGGCTTCTTTGTCAAGTTAACTGACCGGTCCTGGAGCTTCAGGCCTAGCTGAGGCATATTGGGGAGGCAGGAGATGTGCAGTGTGTGGCCTTGGTAGTAGTGAGAACTAGGTGTTCACTGTGTCTTTAAAAAGAAATCCTTTATTTAAATACTGTGGTTATAGAAGTACTAAACTTATCTAGGTTGAAAGAATGTAATTTTTTAATGCCTTCAGTGTTTCATTCTAACGGTTGTCATTTAGAATAACGCATCTTGGTGTAATTCGTATTTTTGGCATTCTTTTCCTTTCTTTTCCTGTGACTCTGAGAGTGTACCTTTTTGGTACACTCTCAGAGTCACAGGAGAGTTGTGGAGAACTAATAGAGTCCCTCCCCTTCTTCCCAGTCTCCCATGTCCACGTCACACCGGCCTTCTTAGTGCTGCTACAGCATCCCCCATCCCTGGGGATGTCCCTTTGCCATCCTGGAATCCAGTCCTTTTAGAGAGCATTGCCAAGAGATGGCTGTGTTATAGATGTGGACTTTCAGCCCTCAGACTTTCCTATTGTTTCTGCTGTATAGCACCTCCGGCAAGTTGGGGTCGTGGGCAAATTTGTGGAGTTTTTTTGGGCCGGGAGTGGCCCAACTGTCGATCGCTGATCGAGCTACAATTGCCAACATGTGCCCAGAGTACGGCGCGACCGCGGCCTTCTTCCCAGTGGATGAAGTCAGCATTGCGTACCTGCTGCAGACAGGTACGTGAAGGGCTGAAAGCAAAGCCCCTGAGCATCTGACCCTGCCTTCCACCTCTGCCCACGCCATGTTCTTGTGTTAGACATATTTTCCTCTCTGTGGAGACAAAGTATGTTGCTGGATTTAAGGAGGTGTGGAGTGGACCTTGATAGCCAAGCAAAACAACTCTCCTGGCACCCGGAACCCAGATGTGTATACTGCTCTTCAAACGCTGATTGTTGTCTGTTGACATAAGAGGCCTTGTTGGTAACAGGAGGGCCTGTCAGATAGCAGGCACTGGTATCCACTTACTGTGTCCCCCTTCAGGCGTTGATTGGGTAAATTGATGGGTTCCTTGTTTAAATAACAGGAGAGAAAAATCTAGAAACAGAGCAGTGTAATTACCCAAGGATAATTAGTAAGTAGCACAGTCAGAATCGAAGCCTGTGGCCATCATATTCAGAACAGCAGTGAGTTCAGGGTTGTATTTCTGGCAATAGGGCGCTGAGGAGTAAGACTTTAGACTTTGGGTGCAAATTTGGGGTCTTTGTTCTGCCCTGTCCTTGCTGTATTCCTTAGAGAGTTACCTACTAATTTTCCTTCACTAGCATTTCCTCATCAGTAAATGAGAATAATAATAGTACTTGTCCCGTGGGATCATGATAAAGACCAGGGTGTGATGTATGTAATTCATTTGAAGCATTGCGCACACAGCGCCAGGTTCACCAAGTGCTTATGGGCCAGAAGTTTGAGGCGGTTGGTAATTATTTTAGCAAAGTAGTGCCAAGAGTGAGTGTGGTAAATTGAGGACAGATGAATGGGTGCCCTTGAGCAGGGGGCTCAGGCTTAGGATGCTGTTGAATAAGAGCTGTCACCAAAAATGTGACGCCCATCTGTAAGGAGAGCCAGGATCTGTTCTATTCACATCACTTTGGCAGGAATAGCAGATGGCGCCCGATAAATAGCAGCCCAGGAGCTGAAGGGGCAGGGGCGTTGGTGACGGCATGACCTACAGAACCGCAGGTGGACTCTCACCCGGAAATCGTAACGTGTTCCCCTGTTACTGGTGCCCTTTAGGTCGCGAGGAGGACAGAGTAAAGCACATTAAAAAGTATCTGCAGGCTGTAGGCATGTTTCGAGATTTCAGTGACCCTTCTCAAGACCCAGACTTCACTCAGGTACGAGAGCACCTTCCAAACCACGCTTCTTCTCTCCGAGGCTGCAGCTGTGGTTGTCTCTTTCTTCATGGTGGTGCAGTGGTGGGAAATTAGTCCCTGGGTTGCCATTGTAAAGGAACAGGTGAGGTAGTGGGAAATGAATAGGTTAAAGACATAACGTATCAAAATAATTCTAAATGTGACTACTGACCTAAACTTTGTGAGTTGAGTGTTCCCTCCCCCTACTACTACTGGTTGACATTTACACGTGGTAGACTTTATGAGGTAGCTGGAGCTATTTAAAAGCCAAGCTTATCATTGTTACAGTCCTGGAAAGACGTGAAGACATGAGCCGTCAGTAGTTCTGTTTGCCCCATGGTTTGCTTTATTTTCGAGAGTAAACCAGTCTTAGGGGTCCCCGTTTTCAGGCATCATCAAAGAAGGAAGTACTCATATTGAGTTGACAGCGTATCTTCCGCAGTGATGGCTTGTGGCTGCATCCCTCAGTAGAAAGCCAATCTCAGCCTAAAAGCCACGTGTTAGCTTCTCTACAGAGCAGCAAGTGGAAGATGGCAGACAGCCGGTGTCTACCCCATCCCTCTAAAGCAGCAAAGAGTCCTGCCAGTCCCATGCTACTCCCGTGCCCATCTTAATATTGGGGAGTTAGTTTTTAACGCGATGAAAGGATCACTCACTCCCCTGATTTAGAACGTGGCAACCTGTTCAGCTGTTTATTGTTGGGATGTTCTAAGGTCTCTGGTGTGGTTGTGCTGTATCTTTATGGATTCTGTTATTGCTTTTGGTTTGGGCCAACAGGTTGTGGAGTTAGATTTGAAAACAGTTGTGCCTTGCTGCAGTGGACCGAAAAGACCCCAGGACAAAGTTGCTGTGTCTGACATGAAAAAGGACTTTGAAAGCTGCCTCGGAGCCAAGGTAGGGCCTGAACTCTACCCTGCACTTTTGTGCCCAGGCTTCCAGCTTGTTATAATGCTTTCTGGACCCCGGTGTCAAGGACATTTCTCCTCCTTCCTAAACTCCTTCATGAGGCCCCCATGAACTATGGGCCCAGCAACTTCCCTGCAGCCCATGCCTGTCTATAAATGAAACCCCTGTTCGTGCATATATCCTTTCCTGCACCTCCTGCAGTGTCAGTCCTCCTGATTGCACAGGCTAAGTCCCCGGACTTTTGTGCATGCCTCTCTGCGCGTGCATGTCTCTGCTTCCTCCCTGACATCCCCTTCTGCCCGATCCTCTAAGTTCTATCAGATACTGTGTTCTGTAATATGGCCCCTAGCATCTCCTAGCAGGAAGACCTCTTCCTCTCGCTCCAACTCCATGGCACTCTCTAGGTATGTGTGAAGGCGATGCTCAGATTTTCACAGACTGCCTCCCAAATGAGAGGCTGACAGGGAGTTTACCCATGAGGCCTCGGCTGTACCAGATGTTTAGCTGCATCTTACATTACTGGTCAGGTTAGTTGAAAGTGATATTAAGACAAGTTACGTTTCCCCAAATCTCCATGAGATCAGAATCCACAATACTATATGCTTTGCGGGCTGACTTTGAACTGCTAATAAAAAGAAATAGATGTTTGCATTTTCTGTTTTATTTCAAAATTTACTCATAAAAGCATTTGTTCTGTTAATAATTGGCACTTAAAATTGCTATCACGCTTCTTCCAAAGTGAGGAATTTTGATCACGCATATTTTTTTCTTCTTTGTGTGTGCCCTATTTTCTTTCTTCGTGCATGTAATATTTTCAACCTTCTCTTCCCACAGCAAGGATTTAAAGGTTTTCAGGTTGCTCCAGACCGTCACAATGACCAGAAGACATTTATCTACAATGACAGTGAATTCACTCTTACTCATGGCTCTGTGGTCATCGCTGCCATCACTAGCTGCACAAACACCAGCAATCCATCCGTGATGTTAGGAGCGGGTGAGTGTATCTGGTTCCGTCCTCCCGATCTCCTGGATGGGGGAAGAAAAATTTTCATTTTACAGATGTACGGAAAGATTGGCCCAGAACATTTTACACAGCCAAAAGCATCCAAAGCAAAATATTTGAAGTAATATTCATAGTGTATGACAGCCTTTCCTTTGGTAATTGGCACAGAAAATAAGTAGAGGAGAGCAGAGGAAGCGCCTGGAATCCGGGGCCCACCTGAGAAAGGACAGAAAGAGAGCCTCTTGTCCTGTCACAGGCTTTGCCCCTGTAAGCCGCTGTCTTGTGCACAGGCAGTTGTGGCTGGACCAGGGCCCAGGGCCCTGGCGGCTGAAGCTCGGCGTGGCAGCTGTTGTGCAATGCCGCAAGGTGGTTAATAGTTACATGGAAAGTTCCATGTTGTAGGATCCTTAATTCCAATGTTTCATCACCGTCGAGAACGTCCCTTGGGTCCAGTGACCAGGGTCTGTAGTTCTTTCTTCGTGGGCCTATAAGGAAAACCTTTTTAGAGCTCATATTTGCCATCTGAACTTTCCCTACTTATCTGGAACAAACCTTTCTTCAGGGAGCGCCAGCAGCCGCCGTGGCCTTTGTACCCTTGTTCTCTCCCCTCTGCCTCATTTCTCCCCCTCAGTTGTCATGCTTCCTGACTCAAAGCATGAGCGGATCCATGACGGTCCTAACCAGTGCCCAGGGCCACTGACCTTCTGCTTTGGGAATGTCTGTGGTCCAGACGTGCTGTAGCCGCCTGTGGTCCAGACGTGCTGTAGCCGCCTGTGGTCCAGACGTGCTGTAGCCGCCTGTGGTCCAGACGTGCTGTAGCCGCCTGTGGTCCAGACGTGCTGTAGCCGCCTGTGGTCCAGACGTGCTGTAGCCGCCTGTGGTCCAGACGTGCTGTAGCTGCCTGAGTTCCTTTCCGGTCAGGACACAACTTATGTATCTCAGAAAAGGCCCTAACCATCATGATTTTCATCTAAATCCAAACAGTTAATTTTAGAGAATTTTCCTTCTAAAAATTAAAAACTCACAAGATATCCCTAAGTGGTTTGGGATTTATTTATTTGTTTGCTTGATTAGTTTTGGTTTGGGGAATTTGCTCTGTAAGCCCAGGCTGGTCTAACTCACAGAGGTTCTGCCTACCCTATGCTGGAATTAAAGATGTGAGCCACCACACCAGGCTGAGGTTCATCTATTAGGAAGAACAAATGCCCGCCTGCCCCTTGCTTCATTTCCATGACTCATTTGGGTTTGCTGCATACATGAATTGGCTCTGGGTAGTGAGCTTTCTATCTGTTGGTCGAGAAACGTAGCTGGGAAAACCCAGGCCTTTCCTAAAGTAAACGCTCACCCGCTGTCTCTTCCCCATCTCGCAGGACTGCTAGCGAAGAAAGCTGTGGAGGCGGGACTGAATGTGAAGCCCTACGTCAAAACTAGCCTGTCTCCCGGGAGTGGCGTGGTCACCTACTACCTTCGAGAGAGTGGAGTCATGCCTTATCTGTCCCAGCTAGGGTGAGGGAGAGGGGTTTTTGTTGTTTGTTTGGTTGGTTGGTTATTTCATTAACACCTTCGCCATTCATTAATGCCTGGTCCCCTGGCACCTGTGTCCTTGTGTAGCAAGCTGTCACCCGATCCTGTGTATTTACACAGCATTTTATCATGTGGCAGACAGACTTAAACCCTGGCTTTCCGATTGCAGGGGGCCCCTGGGATGGTTGCACTAGTTGTTCCTTTTACAAGTGACCCCTATTCCTTGTGGCAATCTCTCCTTTCCCCAGAAGAGGGCGCCTTTCCTCGCTGGCACTGAGAAGAACCGTGGCCTGGCGGTGGTGAATGTGCAACTGAGTCTGCCTTTTGGCCTGGGAATAATGACTTACGTGGCTGCAGACATTCTAGTCCTTGAGGCAAATGCGTGATTAGTCCCCATAGCAGTTTCTCCAGTTGCTGTGTAATTTCCTAGTTTCCATAACAGCTGCTTCCTCCATGTGTCTCATAAAATCCCGAAGTCTTTGGGAATGCACAATGATAGGAGATGGAGATATTAAAAGGCACATCGAGTTTCAGCTTTTAAATATTCTAGATCATTCAGTTCCTTATGTTACAAGTTTAAGAATGTGGGTAGCATCCTTCTTAGGAAAGGAAACTCTTCGGAATGGCCCTGTCCCAAACTCACTCCACTACCCCTGCTTTATGTTCCGTGGCCTCTGGGAAGTGTTCCTGCAGAGGGGCTCACTGAGACAGCCTTTTTCTGTGCTGTGTTTGACACCTAGGTTTGACGTGGTGGGCTATGGCTGCATGACCTGCATTGGCAACAGCGGACCCCTTCCTGAGCCTGTGGTGGAGGCCATCACTCAGGTACTGTCAGGAGCCTGCGTTCTGCGGCCTCTAGTTTGGGTTTCCAAAACACTCGGAAGATTCTGGAAGCTGTGAGACCGGTCGGTGCTCAGAACCTGGATGTGGTAACAGGGGTGTGCGCTTAGAACTAAGATTCTAAGTCAGTGCTCGGAACCAGGGTGTGGTAACAGGGGTGTGCGCTTAGAACTAAGATTCTAAGTTCTAGAAACCACGCGCCGTGTGACACTGGGCAGGTAAATCAGCTGGTTTGTGCCTTGGTCTCCACAGCTGTGAATTGGAGGTAATAGTGCCTGATTCTGAGAATTGCCACAGTAAGTGGAAAGTGCTCTGGGCAATGTTGGCACCCAGGCAAGTGTTCAGTGCGTGCTAGTTCTAACTGCAAAGGGTCCTAAAATTGTGTTTTGCTGGTCATTTGAAACCTGGTTCAGATCGGACAACGAATGCAAACTGCATTGTGCTGGCTTGGTTTCTGTAACCCGGAAGAGTACTCTTGGATCTGTCACTGCGGCTTCCCTCAGCTCGCAGCTTCTGGTCTTTCTGGGTGGTCTCTCCTGGTCTTAGACTCTAGCAGCAAAAGCTATGATGTCATATGCTGACCTATCTGGTATTGTCCCAAGACCAGAAATCACTGACCACTGCTCTCTGACTTGACCTGGAGCATCTCCCCCTGGGATGCCGCTCCCTTCTCTCCTCCCTGTAGCAGGAGACGGAAGGGAAGGATGTCTGAAGGCTTTGTCCACGTGACGCGGAAGCTGGTTAGACACGAGAAGTCTGGGCAGTGCCTTCTTTGTGAACTGAGGACTGTTGATAACCGTGAACTCTTGCCTCACCAGGGAGACCTCGTAGCTGTTGGAGTGCTTTCTGGGAACAGGAACTTTGAAGGTCGAGTCCATCCTAACACCCGGGCCAACTACTTAGCGTCTCCCCCATTAGTAATAGTGTATGCAATCGCAGGGACCATCAGAATTGACTTTGAGAAAGAGCCTTTGGGTAAGAGTTTGGTTTTCTAACTGCTTGTCTTCTTCCTGTGAATTGAAAAAATATGACCAGAAGGAAGTTGCTGCTTTGGTTAATACAAAATGAAATGCAGAATCCAGAGAGTCGGACATGGTGGCACATGTCTTTAATCCCGAGGCCTTGAAGGCAGAGACAGACAGATCTCTAGAGGTGGGCTCCAGGATAGCCAGAGCTACACAGTGAGACCCTATCTCTACAAACAAAGACTCTAGAGAGTGTTAATCCCACTGATCGAGAATAAGACCACTATGACGATTTAAAGCCAAATTTGAATACTAGCCAGGTGGATGGGCTCTGGCCAGACCCATTTCTGGTTTCTCAGAAGAAAATGGCCCCAAAGCCAGGCAATGTTGGCACACGCCTTTAATCTCATCACTTGGGAAGCAGAGGCAGGCGGATCGCAGTGAGTTCATGGCCAGCCTGGTCTACAGAGTGAGTTCCTGGACAGCCAGGGCTACACAAAGAAACGGTCTTGAAAAAAAAAAAGGCCCAAGTCACGGTTTTCAGTGACTTAAGTATTTCCCATCAGGTCCAATCAGAGGCAAGCATACATCCTGACATAGTTCCTGCCTGTGTGTGAGCCTCCAGCCCTCACATGATAAGCACATCCGGTGCAGATGGGTCAAACAAGCTGGTTTAGGGGAATGAAAACTGTGGCTTGTTCTCCCATAAGCAGTGGCCTCCAGCATTTCGGGAACTATCTGTCCTTGGGCAGGAGGCCTGCAGATCAGAGGCATTTTTGTTTCATGGCTCTCTAAGGTGTAGTAATTAAAACTTAAAATGTAATTTTGGCTCTCAGAAGAGGAGACAGAGAAGTCTTTTAACTGTTCTTCAGTGTACACCCAAAACACAAAGGGAAGAAACAAGATTCTCTGGGGGCAGTAGGCGGCAAAAGGACACAAGGTCCAAACATATTAGCAGTTTGTCGTTCTGGGGTTTGCTGAGGTCCCTGCCCGTTGCCCCCTTCCGAACTCCTGAGATGGGCTTCACTTAATGCACACCCTGTAGGAACACGCTCCAGGTCAGATTCTCTCTCAGTTGAAAGTTCTGTTTGTCTGCATCCCCTGGGCTTTCCCCTTGATGCCTTCCTCACTCCAGCCCAAGGATATTAGATAGTGTGAAGGGCACCCCTTAGATTTGCTTTGAAGAAATTGGACTCTTAACTATCCTGCTGACCCTTATTGGTCTTGGATCCTACATTTACAGTTATGCCTACTCCCTAAAATGTGCTTGACCCTCAGTCAGTGTTCCTGGTGTTGTCATGGCCCTTCGCAGACATGAGCACAAGGTGGCAGCTGGGTCACCCAGTACACATTCCGTCTGACACAGTCAGACGAAAGCACCACTCTGCCTCCTTGTCCGTACGTCCATAAGTACGCAAAGGCCCTTTTCATCGCTTAGTGCCAGTTCTTCACTTTTTATCTACTTTTTGTGACAACTTTGCTCTTTCAGACGGGCCTGGAGCATAATACTGAAATACATACATACATATATATATATATATATATATATATATATATATATATGATATCCCTGGCATTGACCCAGGCTTCATTCAGTTAGGAATCAGTGTGCTGTTGGCTCTGAGTCCCCAGTTAATGACAGTATCATACAGCCTTCCCTGGTGTCCATTGGAGCAGTGACATCAGGGACCTTTGAGGATACACAGTGACCCCTGCGCCTAACAGAAAATGAAGAAGTATTTCATATATGCACAGACCGTCCCTAAGTCCCCTTTACACCTGTGACGGTACCAGTGCTACATAATGCTATGTAGGGAATAATGAGAGGGGCAGGACATATTCGATACGGACACTTTCTTTTCTTCTGTTTTCAGGATGTAGTCAATTGAATTAACAAATACAGAACCTGTAAGTTGGGGACCAAACTGTCCATAAATGCCTTTAAATAAGAGAGCACACACTACCAGGCTGTGTTAATCCACTGATGGAAATGTGACCCATAAGAAGAGGTTCAGTCTTGGTTTTCACAACCCTGGGAAGAACAGACCTGACTGTGATAATGAAATGGGTGTGAGAGGCAGTTTCTCACTGGTCACGTGTTTTCCCAGGAGTGAATGCACAAGGCCAGCAAGTATTTCTGAAGGATATCTGGCCAACCCGAGATGAGATCCAGGCGGTGGAACGGCAGTATGTCATCCCTGGGATGTTCAAGGAGGTGTATCAGAAAATAGAGGTGAGGCACAGCACAGTGCACACACGCACAGCACAGTGCACACACAGCGCAGTGCACACACAGCGCAGTGCACACACAGCACAGTGCACACACACAGCACAGTGCGCGCACACAGCACAGTGCGCGCACACAGCACAGTGCGCGCACACAGCGCACACAGCACAGTGCGCGCACACAGCGCACACAGCACAGTGCGCGCACACAGCACAGTGCGCGCACACAGCACAGCACAGTGCACACACACAGCACAGTGCACACACGCCCTGGGAGATGTTGGCTTTGGTCATCTCTGCAGACCTGAGGCCAGCAGAAGCGTGGACCAGAGAGACATTTATTTACTCCTCTGCCCAGGGCAGGGTTACGGGCCACTCGTCTCCCATGACTCACGTTTTTACAAAACCCACTTGCTACACAGCCTCAGTAACGGGCTTCAGACCCATCTCTCCCCCATGGCGGACATTGTGTTTGTCACTGGGGTGCAGTCAGTTGGTTGAATGTACCTCTCAAGAGTCAGAGTCATTTGAATGTTAAAAACAAAAAAAAGGATTAAGATCAGGATGTGCCAACTTGTTGGGATGAGAAAAGTTGTACATTTTAAAATAGGAAAAAAGCCAGGCATGGCCACTCATGCCTTTAATCCCAGCACAGCACTGGGGTAGGGGGCGGGGGCGAGCAGAGGCAGGTGAATCTCTGGGAGTTGGAGACTGGCCTGGTCTACATAGTGAGTCCTAGGACACCCAGAGTTACATAGTGAGACCCTGTTTCAAAATAAATGAATGAATAAATAAATGGGAGAAAATGGGTGGGGTTCAGTCCCCTTTCCCGAGCCTCCGTACACTCTGCCCTGCTGGCCAAGGTCTTCTGACAGGGTGCTGGTTTGCAATGAGAACAGGGCACTAGGACAGGGGTCGTGGGCATGGGATTGTCCGACTGCGCACTCCCACGAGCTGCTCACTGGGAAACAGTATCCAGGAGCTTGTCAGCCATCTGACGGAATGTTGCTGCGAGGACCGAGGTAAAGGATCTACAGAGAGAGCTCAGGCCACCTTAAATACATAGCGGCTGGCATTTTGCTCTTCAGTGTCCACGTGACCCGGAAGTTTACATTTTAAATGTATATATTCGTTATATTCATTATCCTTTGGTTCCATCACGAAGAGGGGCAGGACTCACGAGGCCCCGTGCCTTCCTGAGGAGCAGTTGGCGATGACTAATGCTTGCTTGGGGAAGAGGGGCCACTTCCTTCAGGAGTGCAGCCAGGTAGCCAGGCTCCAGTAAATCAACAGACCCACGCTCGTGCGAGCAATGCTGATTAAACTCAGCAGAGCAGAAAAGAAAAGTCATGAGGACAGAAGTGGGATTAGGTGGGAAGAGGGGGTGCAGTTAGAGTTGGAGGAGCCGCGAGAAGGGACACTGTATGCATGTATATGAAATCATAAAGAGGAATGTATGCAGATATATTGGAAATGGAAGTAACTAAATTTTAGCAAGTTGAAACAAAAGCATCTCGTGTCCATGAGTGCAGAGCCAGTGGGGGCCTCGGCCGGCACAAGCAAAAGTCATCCCCTCTGGACTGACATCATCTACTGAGGGCCACCCTGGGGACTGGACTGAGGTCCCCAATTCCACATTGGCCCTTAGCTGCCGGCTTCCCACAGCTCTGCCTCCATGGCTTCCTCACAGTCTCAGGGCAATGGTGAGAAGACCGTGTCGTCGTGGGAGGGGTCATCTGAGGAATGAGTCCTGGGGTGGGGCGCATAGAGGGTTTCTGCCTTTCTACCAGGCTTGCTGAAGGTTCCTGTCACCTAGCAAGACAAAGGAACCAGAAGCCACCTTGTATTTCTTCTTAGAACCAAAGTGACTTTTAGTAGACCTCTTTTGAATGCTTTGTATTTGTATATGAAGTTTTTCCTGGCCTGTATATGGTTAATTCTTTCCCTTTTCTTATTTAAGACTGTAAACAAAAGCTGGAACGCCTTAGCAGCCCCCTCAGACAAACTGTACACATGGAACCCCAAATCTACATACATCAAGTCACCGCCCTTCTTCGAAAACTTGGTAAGATTTTTATTATATTTTTAGATATTATGTTTTATATATGTAATAATTTTCATTATTCTGCATATATGATAGAGTGTGAGCATGGGTGTGCCGTGACACAAGTGTGCAGTCAGAAGACGATTTGCTGAGTCTGTTCTCTCCGTCACACTGGGCTCCAGGGTCAGACTCAGGTCACCAGGCTCGGTGCTGGTGGCAAGAACGTTTACCTGGGGCCATCAAACTGGCCTAACAAGTTGTTTAAATGTGACGAGTCGTTGGCTCGCATGTATGTCTGTGCACCACAAGTGTACAGTGTTGGGGGGGGGGTCAGAAGAAGACATAGGATCCCCTAGACCTAGAGTCACACAGTTGTGATGGAAATTGGAGAGCAGTTGGTGCTCCTGACCTCTGAGCCACTGCTCCAGCCCCTCACTTTTTATTTTTTAACATAAGTGCTTTAAAAGCTGTTTTTCCTTGTACAGTCTTACCCCACAGCCTTGTGCTGGCTGCCCACTACAGTAAATCCTTTGCGTACTCAAGCATACTTTGCTGGGAGTGTTGCATGAAGCTGGGAGGTTTAGCTGCAGCCACTGTTTCTCTGGGCAGGGGTTCTGTGTGGCAGTGCAGAGACCTCCTAGTAGGTAGACACCACCTAGAGGAGGACCAGCTAAGATCCTCAGGACCTGCCGTATTTATTTGAATCTTATACTCCATGATGGATTGCTATGGAGGGGGCTGGGAGGAGGAGTCAGCAGCCCAGCTGTCCTTGGCATGTGAGGGATTACCTGGAGATGCAGCAAGGATGTCCCTGCAGCTGCGTTCCCATCGCCTTTGAGGGTCAGTGCCAATACGTCACCTTCTGTCCAAGGTTCAGACGTGAATGATCTGTTTACCTTCTTCTACTTGTGAACACCATCACGCCATCGCTATAAGCCAGCAAACTAGAATCTTCCTTGCACTGATACAGAGTTCTCAGTCTGGTGCCCCTGGATGAGCTCAGCTGGTGACCTGTCGGGAAATCCTGGGCAAACGCTGACTTATGCACTCTTCTGCAGACTCGAGATCTCCAGCCACCCAAGTCTATAGTGGATGCCTATGTGCTGCTGAATTTAGGAGACTCAGTCACGACAGACCATATCTCTCCGGCGGGGAATATTGCGAGAAACAGTCCCGCTGCTCGCTACTTGACCAACAGAGGGTAAGCATGGGGGAGGCGGGAAGACAGACGGCAGAGGGAGGGAACACGATGAGGCTGGCGTTCTCTTTTCACGGGCCACCTGTGGGATCACACTGCTCATGAATCACAAGTGGCCAGGAGCGGAGCTTCCTAAGCAAGTGTATGTCTTAGGCTCAGCATCAGCCCCCTCCCAAGCCATGGCAGAGCCTGCTTGAGGGCCAACGACAGCGATAAAACCTGACATTTATTGTCACGTCCTGTTGGGACAGTGTGGACAGAACTGCCTCATGACTGTGCAGCTCATTCCCACTCGTCCTCTCAGACCTGTCAATATCTATAGCTTCATCTGCATCATCTGCCTGCTGAATATAGATGAGTTCGGGGATTCCCTGAGACTCACGTGAGGAGAAAAAAAGTCCTGATTTCTGCCCTCTTCCAAATCAGTTCCCTCGGAGAGAGGGCTCAAAGCAAATTTGAGAAGCAAAACAAGCACTTTTTTCTCTGGGGGTGATTGTCTTGACATAGGAGCTGTTTAGGGAAATGAATGCAAGCAATTATAATGTCCTCCTCCCTGCAGTGCACAAACCAGCAACATTTTTGGACAGGGTTTCAGAGAGGTCCTGAGGCATGCTTGCCTGCTCCTGAAGCCCGACCAGAAGCTCTCTTAACCACCAAATACAGGTCTAACAGTCCAGTGATGTTAGCACCCACCAGCATTGTAGGAAACAGGCCAGTGAGCTGGCGACTGTGTCCATGAAACTTGCTGTCCTGGGCCTGTGAAGTTCCTTTCCTTGGTTCTCACGCACACGGTAGATACGGGATTAGACATTCTCTTGTGCCTCATTGGCCCTGCCATGATTCTTTTCCTCTGGACGGTTGTGTGTCATCTTGCCACCACGTTGCCTCACTTTGCATTGAGGCCCTGATTGTTCAGGGACAAATTCAGGCCACTCCTGGTTAGTTTATGGAGCATATTTAGTCGTCTCCCATTCTCCGGTCCACCTGGCTGCCCCCCTATTTTTTTTAATATTTATTTATTTATTGTGTATGAAATATTCTGTCTGCATGTATGCCTGCAAGCCAGAAGAGGGCACCAGACCTCATTACAGATGGTTGTGAGCCACCATGTGGTTGCTGGGAATTGAACTCAGGACCTCTAGAAGAGCAGGCAATGCTCTTAACCATTGAGCCATCTCTCCAGCCCCCTCCCTATTATTATTATTATTATTATTATTATTTTTTGGTTTTTCGAGACAGGGTTTCTCTGCAGCTTTTTTAGAGCCTGTCCTGGAACTAGCTCTTGTAGACCAGGCTGGCCTCGAACTCACAGCGATCCGCCTGCCTCTGCCTCCCGAGTGCTGGGATTAAAGGCGTGCGCCACCACCGCCTGGCTTCCTATTATTTTTAATTCAGTTTTGACCTTATATGTAGCTGTGTGAGCTTCCTCCTGTGTTAAGAGGATAAACACTCCTTACAGAATTCCTTCTAATTTTCTATCCAGACCTGAATGGCTCTTGAGTTGGCCCTGGAGAGCACTGATCCCTCCCTTCTCTGCCTCTGGTTGGTTCTCCCAGCTGAGGCTTTGAGAACAGTCTGCAGAGCAGTACCTGGCAGGCTCGGTAACATGCTGGGTTCATAGCATTTTCTCGCCTGTGTGTAAGCTAAGTTTCCTCTTTACTCATGTCACTAAAGATCTCCCCCGCTTCTGTTATCAGGCTGACGCCACGAGAGTTCAACTCTTACGGCTCCCGCCGGGGAAATGACGCCATCATGGCACGGGGGACATTTGCCAACATTCGCTTGTTGAACAAGTTTCTGAACAAGCAGGCTCCTCAGACTGTGCATCTTCCTTCAGGAGAAACCGTGAGTACAGTCTCTCTTCTTTCAGAAACCAGTGTCTGTCAGGCTTCGGAGCCTGGCTCTTCACAGTGGCTTTCCTTGTCTTCACAGCTGCGGCTTGCCTGGTGTAGGAGTGGGGAGGCTGCTTGTCGGTTTCCGGCTGCTTAGTCATCCATTGTGATAGATTCTGGGTTAGGGATGTGGACTTGTGTGCATGTTCCCTGTCTGCACTGGGACTCTATCTGCTGCAGGCTTTGTGTGTGTTTTCATGGTCTCTCTGAGTTCATATGTGCATCCTTCCTGCTGTGTTTCTAAGCCTTGTTCACTTGGTGTCCTCCAGCCCCTCTGGCTCTTACACTCTTCCGGTCCTCTGTAGCGTGTTTTGTTCTTTTACTCTTTGGCTTTTGGGACTTTGTTGGGGGCCTGCCACCCAGCTGCCAGATAAATCATACATGGAGGCTTATTCTTAGTTGAGTGCCTAGTCTTATCGTGGCTTGTTTCTTGCCAGCTTTTCTGAAATTTTCCCATCTATCTTTGCCCTTGGGGCTTTTATCTTTCTCTATTCCTGTATACTTTTTCTTTCCTTCTTACTCAGTGTCTGGCTGTGTAGCTGGATGGCTGTCCCCTGAAGTCCTCCTTGTTGGAAGGACCTGCTTATTAAAACACTTCTTGGCCCATTAGCTCTAGCTTCTTATTGGCTAACTCTTATATTTATTCATCAGCCAATAAAAGCAACACATAGACAGAAGGCCCTCCCACACCACCTCCTCCTTCCTTTCTCATTCCAAAATCCTCAGATCCCTTTCTCCCAGATTTCTCCTCATAGTTACCCTGCCAGCCCCACCTGTTTCTCTCTCCTGCCTCACAATTGGCCGTTCAGCTCTTTATTAGCCCATCAGGTGTTAGTCAGGCACAGCTTCACAGAGTTAAACAAATGCAATATAAACAAAAGTAACACACCTTAATAATATTCCCCAATGATTGTTCTCTTCTGCAAGCTTCCCTAAGCTCCGAGGAAGGGATTTAATGGAGATATCCCATTTAGGAATGAGTATTCCAAGGTCTCTTACTCTCTGCATTCTGCCTAGCTGTGGGTCTCTGTTTTTGTTACCATCTACTGCAGATGAAAGCTTCTCTTATGATGACTAAGCAAAGCACCTATCTATTAGGACAGCAGAAGGTCATCAGGAATCATTTTATTATTACATTTCTTTAGCAGAATAGTACTGTTTGGTTTTCCTCTCGGTTTCTGAGCCATCTAGTCGCTGGGTGTTGATCATAAAACCAGTGTCAAAGATGGGTTCCATCTCATGGACTGCTCCTTAAATCAAATCAAATGTTGTTTGCTGTATTAGTCAGGGTTCCCTAGAGGAACAGAATTTATAGAACAAATATTATATGGGGGATTTATTAAATGGCTTACAGGCTGTTGTCCAAATAGTCCAATAGTTGCTGTCTGTGGAAGGTCCAAGAATCCAGTATTTATTCAGACCACAGGCTGGATGTCTCAACTGATCTAAAGTAAGAGCAAGCAGGCAAAGAAAGATCAAGCTTTCTTTTTCTGTGTCCTTTTATATAGGCTGCCAGCAGAAGGTGTGGTCCACATTAAAGGTAGATCTTCCCACCTCAAAGATCTAGATTAGAAAAAGGTCTTCCACTTCAAATTATTTAATTAAAAAAATACCCCACAGGTCCACCCAGCCATTTGGGTTTTAGTTGATTCCACATGTAGTCGTTGACAACCAAAAACACCCACCACAAGAACACCCATCTCAACAACTCCTGTCCCAAGAACACCCATCACAAGAACATCTGTCACAAGAATATACCCATCACAAGAACACCCATCTGTCACAAGAATATACCCATCACAAGAACATCTGTCACAAGAATATACCCATCACAAGAACATCTGTCACAAGAATATACCCATCACAAGAACACCCATCACAAGAACATCTGTCACAAGAATATACCCATCACAAGAACACTCATCACAAGAACACCCATCACAAGTTCAGCCCAGGTCAACTTGGCAGGCAATGATATGTCATGTTAATCCACAAGCTAGTAATTGCAATGGTGGCAGGTAGCTTGTTTCCTTCTGACCCTGCCTGTTTGCTTGGACAGAGAGAGTCACTTCCTCCTATGTAGCAATTTCCATATTCATGAATTGTATCTAATCAAGAGATACAGAATCTTTCCTGATTTCAGTGGTAACAAATGAAATTAATCCCAGGCCCAGCCATCCACCAAGGTGTTAACATGTTTAGGTAAACCCTGTTTTAGAGTTTAACCAAAGTCTTGTCTTGAGCCCCTCCCTCAGTCACCAGTGTCCAATCAGATGTCTGGGGAATTCTCAGCTCAACAGACTATCCTGTGAAAAGCAGATTTGTGGAAGATGTTTCTCATTACTAAATTAGCTGAGCCCTCCTGGCCTGCTGCTCCATGCTTCTGCTGCATCTGCCTGGGCTGTGTGGAGAGGGCAAGAAGACTTTGCATTTGATGTCATTTCTAAACATACCACCTTGTCTTGCTACCTTTCAGAACTGACCCCTGCTGGGCTTCTACTATTGGGCCAAAACCCAGGCTTCATGGGGTTTTGTCTTTTAAGTTCCAAATGGTTTAGTCAGTAGAAGAGAAGGAAAAGAGAAATGGACTTGGTTCCCTTTGTTCTCTGATGCCCTCAGATTTGAATTTATAATACTGGGCAGCAGTAAGGTTCAGTCTGGGAGAAATGAGTAGATGAGAGCTAACTGGGGACTCATACCCTAGACATGGCCAGGTTTTCAGTTGCTCATTGACTTAGCTGTCTTTCTTCTTCCTCAGCTTGATGTGTTCGATGCTGCTGAGCGGTACCAGCAGGCTGGATTTCCCTTGATTGTTCTGGCTGGCAAAGAATACGGTTCAGGCAGCTCCCGAGATTGGGCAGCCAAAGGCCCTTTCCTGCTGGTACGGATGGAGCAGAGGCTTCCTGGTGGGGCAGCCTCTAGAACCAGGGCGGGGGTGGGGAGGGTGCCTGGGAAGAAGTGCTATGGCTTTGTTTCCAAGACATGAAAGAGCAGGTTGTGGACGCCCATGATATTCACCCAGCCTGCTTCTCTGTGCATCTAGACTTTTCCACTCGGAAGAGAACAGTTCAAGGAGAACTGGCTCACATGGATTAATTAGGTGGACTTGGGACCAGCAGCCATTGACTCTGGGTATCTGTAGATAACTTTGGAGGAGAGAAAGCCTGTGAGGGCTAACACCTTCAGAAGTGTGTGTGCAGCTGTAGAATTGTCACCGCTCTAGAGGGAGTGGGACATGGAAGAACGGAGCCAATAAATGAGGTAGATTAAAGTCCCACCAGACAGTTTATACTCTGAAAGTTAAGAAGGGTCACATTGGTAAAACTCCTATGAGTTCAAGCTGTATTCAGTTACGAGGACAAGCCGCATGTGGCAAAAACATGTTTTCTCATAGAGATATATAAAGGATAATTTAAACATTTAGTTGAATTGAATCATAAGAGCAAGCAATAATGAGTAATCTGAAATAAACTCACTCCTATCCAGTGCGCCTGGGAGGAACAGAAAAACATCCCAAGAGCAATTCCATGTTTTAAAGAAACTGAGGTCACAAGACTCTTGTGTTTCTTGGAGTGTTCTCACAAGCACTCAGAACTCTCCTCACGTGACTCCGTTCTGGGACCATGTCCCGACACATAATTGATTAAGATTATTGTCCTCGGTGAATATAAGGCACGAACGGCAAGCTGTACAGGAGCAGTGAGGAGTGGGCTCCTTTAGAGGCTAGGTTAAAGTAAGAGTGGATTCTTTTCTTCTAAATGACATGTGCTCAGTCCGTTCATTCATGTGTATGTGTACGCAGGTGCACACGCGAGTACCCATGCAGCCACAGGTCAGAGGACGGATAACTTGCACTTGATTCTGCCTTGTGGAACCTAGGGCTTGATGGCAAGAGCCTTAACCCACTGAGCTACCTCACCAGACAAAGGAGATGTACATTTTATATCCCTGAAATCCATTCTGACAGTGTTTCTTGACTTTGGAACATTTGGGGACATTTTCGGTGTTATGCTTGGAAAGTCCACTTCAAAGGCCTGGATACTGGGATTTTAAAAACCTCCCTGGTGATTCTTACATGCAGCGGTTCAAAACCTACTGCTTTACAACCAGGTTCTTGAAACTCAGATGAAACCTCTCTCTCTCTCTCTCTCTCTCTCTCTCTCTCTCTCTCTCTCTCTCTCTCTCTCTCTCTCTCTCTCTCTCACACACACACACACACACACCTACACCTCACACCCCTGCAAGGTTCTGGTGCAGCAGATCTGAGATGATATCTAAGAATTTATACCTAGAAGGAAAGCCTACCTATCCAGTTCTCTGCTGTATTGGTTACTGTTGTATATTGCCAAGTACACCCGAACAACAAAGGTCCTTCAACGGAAGCTGCATAGCACACTGTTCAGAGCAGTTGGGTCCTGGAACAGGAAGCGTGAAAGGAGTGCACACCGATCATTCGCTTGGGAGTCCATTTTCTCTTGATTAGACCCCCTTGGAATCTGCTGATGTGTGCCCACAGTAAAAGAAAACCCAAGGGAAAGAGCGACTTTTTATATTGTGATATGCATTGCAGATACAAATTAGCTGAGGGATTTTGTTTCTCAGTGGCAAACTGCATGGTCCAACAGCATGGGTTCAAATACTACATCAAATACTATAAAACTCCTTTAATAAGAGTGGCAAGTAATAGCATCTGCTGCTCCCAGAGTTGGTGGAAGGCAGGAAAGAATCCCTGATTGCTGTATATTGTGGGCAGCCAGATAAGACTCACTGCTCAGTTATTTGTAACTAGAAGGTAGCAGCACTGTAGATGATCGGCTAGCAGGTACTCAGAATCCAGCTGTGAGCATTTCTGAAGAATTTGTGTATCTCCTAAAGAAGAACTTGGAGCTGTGTCCAAACTTCTCTCTTGCCTCACTAGGGAATCAAAGCTGTGCTGGCAGAGAGCTATGAACGCATTCACCGCAGCAACCTGGTCGGGATGGGGGTGATCCCCCTTGAGTATCTGCCCGGCGAGACTGCAGACTCGCTGGGACTCACGGGTCGGGAACGGTACACTATCGACATTCCTGAAACCCTTAAGCCACGCATGAAGGTTCAGATAAAGGTGAGCAGAGCGTCTGCAGGCGGGACCTGAAGCCAGGGCCTGCTGTTTGTCATGAGCTGCTAGGTAGGAAGAAATTGATGGAGGAAGGGGCGTTAACTCTGGGCGACATCAGATGCCAAGCCTGCTGGTGCTGCCCACCTTCCTCCCAGCAGAGGGGCTCTTGACTCACAGCGTTCGTCAGTTCATTCTGAACTCCCGTTCTCTCAGTTTCTTCCAACCCAGAGAACAGCGATGCGAGTCCAGAGGTGATACTTCTCCTGTTATCAAAATTTTCCTTTTTTTTTTCTTTTTTAATGAAAATATGATCAACAGATCCTGTATGCACTCCCTCCATGAGCATCATCCGAGGCTCCAGGCTTTAATTAGCCCCGTGGTTGTGGTTTAGTTGAGAAATGTCCCCCAGAGCCTCTGGTGTTTGAACTCTTGGTAACCAGTGGCGGTGCTGTCTGGGCCATCTGTGGCCTGGTGGGGGAAGCGTGTTACCACATTACCGGGGCAGAGCTTGAGAGCCCAGAGTCTCACAGTTACAGTTCCCTCCCTCAGGTAGTGGAGGACATGAGCGCTCAGCTTCCTGCTCCCGTAGCCGTGCCTGCCCCTCGCTGCCATGCCTCTCCCCCCCTACCCCCGCCGCCGCCCCCCCCCCCCCCCCCCCCCCGCACCATGATGTCTTATCCCTTTGGAACCACAAGCTGTGCTAACGGCGTTTTTTACAAGGCAACAGGAAGTAGCTAATATAGAGGTGGTGACACATCCTAAGGGGAGGCGAGAATAAAGTGCCCAGCACCAGAGTCCCAGGGGGATTTAGCACTACAGAGGCCGCTGCTGAGGTCGCCCCCCGCCAGATGACCCCAGGCAGCAGCTGGAGCAGCTGCCTAAGGAACAACCTCAGTGAGACCCCTGCTGTGCAGAAAAGACTTAGGAGAAAGCACCACAGTGTCAGTCATACCTGCTGTCCTGGGAGGCTACCTTGTTCCCGCGTGCCTCTCACCTGCATTGTTAATTCTGCATTAGTCCTGCAATTCTCAACCTTCGGTGGGCACATAGATCCCCAGGGCTCTTGTTGAAATGCACACGCTAACCCAGGAGATCTGGCTGAGTGCAGAGACCGCGTGTTCAATACGCGGCTAGCACTGCCGCCGTTTGGGCTGCACCTCAGCTGAGGCTAGCGGGCAGCCAGGTGGAATTTCCCTGAAGCAGGCGCTCGGCCCCTCCTTCAGCTCACTCTGCCCCTTTGCCTTTGCAGCTGGACACTGGGAAGACCTTCCAGGCTGTCATGAGGTTTGACACTGACGTGGAGCTCACTTACTTCCGTAATGGAGGCATCCTGAACTACATGATCCGCAAGATGGCCCAGTAGGAGCTGGTCTCCCAGGAGACCTGCCCCATTGGTGCTGGAGCCAGTGAGGTACCAGGCCCCAGCAGCTGAAGCCTGGTAAAGCAGCCACCTCTACCTCTAACGAGGGGGCTGCCAAGATGAGCAAGTGGGCACTGCCAATGCTGGAGGCACCCACTGGGCCAGGACTTTCTACATTCTTGATTTGTTAATCTTTTTATCCTTTTCTATAATTTGGAATCTAGAATCATGGGAAGGTCAGTAGTACCAAAAAGAGAACTAGCTTGTCTTTAAGTTACTGATCACCGGACATTGATTTTTTTTTCACTCTGACTAATCTTCAACCGAACACTAGCCAGTATTCTCAGAAGTATCTTCTAGCCTTTTTTACTGTCCTTCTCTGCTCAGTGAACCTTTCCTCAGAGAGCCCGTTCCTCAGAGAGCCCGTTCCTCTATACTTTACACCAGTGTTGACTGACATAGGTAAGAACTTCACCTTCAGATCATAGCAGTGATATCATCCCCTCCTTCTAAGTGAGCACAACCCTGGTGGATAGGTCAGCCATCAAAGGGGTTTATGTACCTTTCAATCAACATGAGAAATCGTCCTGACCATTTTCAACATTTGTTGAGAGGGGGGCCTTTGTCTGAAAGTAACTGGGAAGAGGGACAGGATTTCTAATTTGAATAAGATTAAATATATTTTCATGAAAATCTGTTGGCTTTGGAATTGAATTCTGTTGGGAATGTGACCACAGTGCTGTGACCCAGAGAGCCATATGAGCCCTGAGAGGTTTTCATATCTGCTCCTTCTACCACTCACTGTACCTGGACCACAGACACAGAGGGACTGTCAAGGAGCCAGTGTGTGAGCTGCCTGTTGAGAGCAACGGGAAAGAAGGGTCCTTCTTCCTTGGTTGCAGCAGCAGCAAGGAGCAAACCATGGCCTCTTGGTGTCCTAAAATCTGTTCACTCATTTTCACAGCGGGGATTATTTCTTGGTGTGCCATAGACTATGAATCATCCATCCCCATCCTGTTCAAGAACATGTGGGAGCTTGCACATGCATGCACACACATGCACATGTGCGCACACGCACACACAAACACACACACACACCTCTCTGGAAGCTGGCTTGCTGCCATTTGCTTGGCTCTCACAGTGTGAGCCTGGTTTCTTTGGGTCTGAGAACTAGAGCTGAGGATGTAACTATGCTATGCATGGCCTGACCCCTGAACCTCGATTCCAGACTAGCTAGTGCCTCTGTTATGGATTAAAATTCCCACTGGGGGAGGGGTTGCCTTGTGTCCCTGTGGCAGTTTGAATGCAATTGACCCCACCATAATCTCAGAGGGAGTGGCACTATTAGGAGGTGTGGCTTTGTTAGGGTGGACATGGCCTTGTTGGAGGAGGAAATCTATCACTGTGGGTGTAGCATGAATTCTAATTGGTTTTAATAATAAAAACCCAGAGTCAGATACTGGGGGTGAAGTCTGAAAGATCAGAGAAGTACAGCAGCCAGCCACTAAAGTTCTTACCTCTGCAAAATCCTCAGACCCAAGGGGGCAAGATCCTGTCTCTATGGATCCTCAGACTGAATGGGGTGTCCTGTCTCTACAAGTCCTCAGACTGAATGCCTTGAGCTCCTATGTCCTCCTGCTCAGCCAATCCTTTCCTGTCTCCACCTCCCTAGTGCTGGGATTAAAGGTGTGTGATTCCCAACTACTGGGATTAAAGGTGTGAGCCTCCACCAGCTGACTCTGTTTCTCTTTAAGACTAGATCGGTCTTAAAATAACCCAGAGATCTGTCTGCCTCTGAGTGCTGGAATTAGTGTGTGCCACCACTGCCTGACCTCTATGGCTAACTAGTGGCTTAGCTCCAAACTCTTCAGGCAAGCTTTATTTGTTAGATCACAAACAAAACATTACCACACTGGGGGTGGCCTTTGAGTTCTCTTTTTCTCAAGCTTCCCTCCATGTGACAGTCGACTTCCTGTTGCCTCTGAGTCAAGATGGAGGACTCTCGGCTTCAGCACCTCATCTGCCCGCAGGCCACAATGTTCCCCATCCTGACAGTAACAGACTGAACCTCTAAAACTGCAAGTGAGCCACCTCAATTAAATACTTTTATTTGCTGGACAGTGGTAGTGCATGCCTTTACTCCCAGCACTCGGGAGGCAGAGGCAGGTGGATCTCTGTGAGTTCGAGGCCAACCTGGTCTACAAGAGCTAGCTCCAGTACAGGCTCCAAAGCTACAGAGAAACCTTGTCTCGAAAAAAAAACAAAACTAAACAAAATGCTTTTATTTATAAGAGTTGCCACGGTCATGGTGTCTCTTCACAGTAATAAAAACCCTACCTAAGACAGTCTCTTCATTTTTTTCAACTGAAAAATAAAAAATTGTATTTACTTTGTACATGATTTATCTAAATATATAAACATTGTAGAGTGACTAAATTGGGCCTCACATTCTTTCTTTTTATGGTGAGAATACTTCCAAGAATGTATTTTGAAAAGAAGTGTATAGGTACGAACAGCCGTCAGCATGCTGTACCACAGAACTCCCAAGTTCCTTCCTCCTGAATGAACTCCCGTTCCCTTTCATGTTTTCATGCGAGCTTGTAGTGCTTTCTCCCATGTCTTCCATGGCTGACTCTTCACTGCTCCCTTTTTATTTCGATGCTCGTCTTAGCCCCTTGCTAAAGTGTCATCAGACTTTAGACATGATGAGGTCGCGCAGTCATTTGTCTTTTGTGCGTGGCTTTTTCACTTAACATCATGTCCCTAAGGTCCACCCACAGCGCCACACGTGGCGTATTTGTGTGAGCGCACATGCACCCTCTGTTTTCTCTATTGACTCAGCCGTGGATAAACACTAGACAGGAGGCAGATTTCATACCTTGGCTTTTGGGAATGATGCCGAAATGGATGTTGGGGCAGGTGTCTCTTCAGCATGCTGCTTAGATCCCTTTGGATGCGTACCTAAAGAGGAATGGCTGTGTCCTAGCATGTTCTTCTTGAGTTTCTAGAGGGTGCCATACTGTTTCCATGGTGTCTTTACATGTACATATATGTACATATATGTACATATATGTACTCATGCCCCCCTCCAGGCTGTCACCGTTCTAACCTCTCATCTTTCTGATAACGATCATGCTCAAGGATTTGAGGCGAGAACTCAGGGTTTTATTGGCAGCTCCCTGATGATACATGATGTTGAGTATATTTTCATATACACGTTGGTCATTTTGTAACTTCTTTTGAAAAATGTCTCGGGCCTTTGCCCATTTTTAATTGAATTTTTTGTTTTGTTGTTGAATTTTAATACCGCATATTCTAGATAGCAACTATCAAATAGATTCTCCTATTTTGTAGTCAGCTTGACTTTTGGTTATTTCCTTGGCTATAAAACTTTTATTTTGAAGCAGTCTGATGGGCCTATTTTCACTTTCTTTTCTTTTATCCTTGAAGCTCTGGCTCGATCTATTTTTAGTTAATTTTTATATATAGTATAAGATAAGGGTTCGACTTCATTCTTTTGCATGTGAGCATCCATTTTTTTCCAGCAGCATTTATTGAAGAGAGAGCTCTTTCTCCATGTGTGTTCCCGGCTTTCTTGTCAAGTCATTTAGACAGCCTGTAGGTTTTTCTTTCTGGGGGTCTCTGTTCCTCTCCGTTGGGTTCTGCATCTGTTTTTGTGTTAGCACCATGCTATTTGTATTGCTGTGTCTTTGTAGTGTCTTTGGAAGTGAGGTAACAGTAATGACTGTAGCTTTGTTTTTGCACTCAGCTCATCTTTGTCTGGAGGGAGTCTTGTGGTTTCATGTATATAGTAAGATGGCTTTTATTGCTTAGAAAAACATCATTGGGGGGAAAATAGCACTGGAAAGTTCATGGGATTGTGTTGAATCTTCAGAGCATGGAGTTAGTGCAGACATGTTAATAACTTTAAATTTTCCACTGCATGGAACTGAGTTTCCTTAATTGTTCAGGAATATAAATATTTATGCGTTTTTACACATTTCTAAAATGCTCCCTGTTGCTGGTAGGTGAGGACTTCCTTCTGTGTAGCTCTGGTTGCTTAGCAGAGATGTTGTCCCTTTGTCCCTTTGTCTTCTCACACCTTCCCGTGTGAGCAGGTGATGTTCTTCATTGGCGTCTTTTGTGTGCCGACCAGAGGACTGAAGTGTGCTCACCTGGAGGCCCTCAGGGGTCATGTGATACTGCAGGCTGTTTTAAAAGCCAGTGACACTCTGATCAAATATTAAAAAAAAAACTCCTTCCCAAATTTTGTATTTTAATTCCACACTTGACATCTTTTTATATCGTGCATCTCTTACCAAATGATTGTAACTGTTGAACATCTTAATAGTGTTAACTTTAAACCTTTAAAATGGAAGTAAATGGCAGTAAAAAATCTACATCTTTTACCATGTTCTCGAAGTGTGTGCTTGCTTTCCCTGTGAGTTTTGTGCTGTTGTGTCTTTTCTTGTTCCTCACTTCAGCTTGAAGAGCCGCCTGTGGCATTTCCTGTGACAAGTCTGTTGGAGATGACGTGGTCATCTTACGTTGGGAAAGCCTTTATCTTGTCTTCATTTTAGAATAGATGTTCTAAGAACAGTATTCTTGACTGGCAGTTTTGAGGGGAGAGGGTGTTTGACCTTGGTCTCGGCCTCTAGAAATGTCTGTGCTTACGCTATCCAGATGCTGTCACAGCAGCCTGAGTGGACGAGGACACTGGTTGTGAGAGCAGTGTCTTATGGCTGTGACTTGGGCCCTTTAACTCTATCCAAAGATATCTTCTTTTCTTTCCACTTCAGTATTCTTGGCCTGTGCCCTATGCTCGTCCAAAATAAGACTGTACAACCTTTTACCCGAGTTCTTGAGGTGGCGCTGGCCCACCTACTCTCCAATTGGAAGTATAGCTCCTGCTGGTTCCACCCGCTTCTTCCTCTTGGAAAGGAAGGATAATCTCATTGGTGTTTATGACTTTCCAAGTGCACCACTGCCTTATTCTTCCTAAAGAACAGCCATTCCTTAGCATCCAAAATGAGTTAATTGGTGAGTTTACTTAACAAAGCAACAAAATACATGTACCTTTCGTTGTGTGTATGTGTGTGTATATATATATACAACGCAAAGGAAGGATATGCTAGTCATGTCAGTTTTAAGCAAAAGGGGAAAAAAAACTAAATTGGCCCATGTAACTAAAAGGCTAATGACATCATGGCCTCAGGCTTAGATGATTCTAGTGACTTAAACTCAGGCTCCTTACCTATTATCTCCCCTCTGAGCCACGTTCTCATGGGCTCTGAGACAGCATCTCTTTGTTCTTCTGAGTCCCTTCATGGGTCAGGGTTATGGCTAGCATACTATGTTTACTGTCACTTAATTCTTTGCAAACAGTTGCCTCAGGCATAGGCAATAGGACTTTCTGTTCATCGGTGAAGAACCTTAACTTTGGACTAGCTTCCTCGGGACGGTGTCTGAGTTACTCTGATGTAAGAATACACCTTCCTCGGGATAGTATCAGTGCCTGAGTTAGTCTTCTGCTCCTGTAGGAATACACCCTGACAAAAGCAACGTACAGAAGAAGGGCTCATGGTAGAGAAGACATGGCCGCAAGAGGCAAAGTGAACAGGAAGTGGAACCAGTAAAGTCTCTGGATCGATCCCCAGTGACTTACTTCCTCTGGAGAGGCTCCACCGCTTCCTGTTCCACAACCTTCCTAACAGCGCCACCGTGTTCAAACTGGGTGCCTTCAGAGCAATAGTTAACATAGTGTGGGGCAGCCAGCCCACGGGTTGTACAGGAGCAGCACAGCCCTGCTTGTGAAAACGCTAACTGTGGTTCCACTGGCTGCTTTAGGAAGCTGTTAAGTGTCATCACCACAGATGAGACTTAGCACTCGGCTGCTTTCTGTTCTCAGTCAAATTGCCATAAACAAAGGTAATCAGAGCTGGTATTTTTATTAGGTGCTTTCAAAGTTTGCACCCAGTAAGCCTGTATGTGCCTATTAAATACAGATTTGTAGAGTGAATTGGCAGTTATATTTACGGTGCATTAAAACTGATTACTGACATGATCCAGAAGTTTATAGTGCACTTTGATCTCACCTGTCTGCCTGGTATCCTGGCCATAAATCTATTCCTGAGTTTCTACAGGACGCTAATTAACAATGTCCAATGAACAGAAGTGTTTCCAGAACCACTGGTTTAAATGGATGTGAGTGTGCCAGCAGCAATACAATGATCACATGTGCTATAAATACCAAGCAAGGACTCCCCGGCTACACGGTGCCCACCCCAGAGGCCCCCCGCAGCACAGACCCAAAGGACTTGCTCACAGAAACAGTGCCGTCTGCTTAGCCTGGCATTTGAAACCTAGTTAATGCTGAGTCTGTCTTAAGAACAGGAGTCAGGATTTATCGACCTTATTGCACAATGAGGCCTTTGAAGACTCCGTTTCAGGATGAAAACGCTGCAGGATCAGCACTGACCACAAAATAACAAGGTCTGTGATTGTAGAACAAGCTGTATCTGAACTTCAAAAAGGACACATGCTGGCAACCGCCAGGACTCTCGTGGGGACCAGTCCCGTGTCCATGGGAGAGTCCAGATGCAGCCTGCCATTAGGAAGTCCAAAGAGCAACATGCTGGCATTTCTCAGAACCTGCCTGATTTATTCATGCAGTACTCACTAACCCAGGGTTCGCTCCATCCCAGGGTATATCTGGCAGTGGCTTAACTCCGTGTACAACTCAAATTCTCAGTTCAGTTTCTGCTTCAGTCTGCTTTTCCCCATTGGCAAAGAAAGGGCTGTTCCACTTCAATTAACTCATCATTGTCAGGGGCTGGAGAGAGCTGGCTCAGCAGTTAGAACAGAGCACTGGCTGCTCTCGCAGAGGTCCTGAGTTCAAGTCTTAGCACCCGCATGGCAGCACACTGTAGTGTGGGGTTGCAGGCCGGCTTCTGGCTGCCCTGCTCCCGCATGCTTAGCTTTACACGCGAAATAACAACACACAAATTGTATTCTTTTAAATACTGCCTGGCCCATTATTTTCAGCCTCTTACTCACATCTTGATTAACCCATATCTAATAATCTGTGTAGCACCACGAAGTGGTGCCTTACCGTTTAGTTTCTAGCATACATCCATCTTGGGCTGGAGCTTCATCGCATCTGGCATCTCTCTGAGGAGAGGCACGGCAGTCTGCCTAACGTAAGAGAGGCGTGGCATCTGACTGAGCCTTCTACCTCACTTCCTCTTCCTGTTCTGTCTACTCCACCCACCTAAGGGGCGGTCTATCAAATGGGCCAGGCAGTTTCTTTATTAGCCAATGAAATCAACTCAAACAGAAGACTCTCCCACATCAGCACACTACCATCAGTAACTGCAGTCTGAGGGGTCCAATGCCCTCTTCTAATGGGCATGCGTACATGCAGACAGAACACCCATATACACAAATATATAAATGGTTTCTAATTAATTGAATCACTAATATTTAAGGGGTTCTTTTCAAATAGTTTCCAGTAGATCTCTCATACACACTACAGAGTTCTGAATGGTAGCAGCAAAGAAAGACATCACATGTTAAACATGAAGGATGAAAGTCAGCGCTCAGAAAATTCGTTTAACCACTTTATAGCATCTTAAGAATTTTACCAGTAACCATTACCAATAACTACTATATAGATCATCCTTTTTCATATATTCTGTCAATCAAAAGCCTAAATCCCTGCAGTTTGTTTTTTTCCAAAAAAAAAATATGTTACTGGTTAATTACTTTGGACATTAGAACAAGTGGGAAGTGGGATACTATCCCATGTCATTCTGTTGACCTCCAGGGTTGATTTGGGGGGCACACTGTGCACTAGGGGTAGTCTTGGGGTAGTATTCAAATATATAAATGTCATGTGAAAAGAGTTATATGGTCACATGATCTCTGCAATTTCGTTCAGGCCATTAAGGGCGCTGATGGATTACAAATAGCTTTTACAAAGGTGTTTAAATCACTGCACTGCCTCCAAATCAGTACAGTTCCTGCCCTAAACTGAAGACAGTACCTTGCTGTGTGGGCAGTAACAACACACAGGCATGTATCTCTTGATTTGAAGAACCCCATCCTAAATTCTCTGATGCATTAGTAAACCTTGACAAGAGGTACAGGGATGCCAAAGTATATATTATACTATATATTATTATATATAATATTAAGTATTATTTATTTAAGAAGACAGAGCAAACCTTTCGTCACAGCACTTGAAGGGCAAAACCAGGCAGATCTCTGAGATCAAGGCCAGCCTGGTCTACAGAAAGAGTTCCAGGAATCTAGTCTCAAAAAGCAAAAGAAAAGAAAAAAAGCATTAACTAGAAATAGTCCAAGTGTTAAGTAGGCTTTAGTCTTTATTGAAAATAGCTAGAGCTGAGTATGATTACATAAGCCTTTAATTCCAGCACTAGGGCGATAAGGGGAACTGTGAATTCAAGGCCAGCCTGGTTCACATATATAGTTTCTGGTCTACAGGGAGATCCTGTGTCTCAAGGGAAGAGAGAGGCAGGGGCGGGGGCATGGTTTAAGATGTCTAGTCAAGGAGGGGAAACAGCCCCAGTTAGGATAGATCTTAGAGTAAGATGCATAGCAAAGGAGCAGAACAGAGGTACCTTCTCAGCTGTCTGCTATAGTGTTCTAAATTTTAAAGGTATATGTCACTTCAGTACACACATGTGTGCATATTGAACCTTGCAGACATCTATACTTGTGTCAGAATGTGAGTGACAGCCAAAAGCAGGGAAAGAGTCCGGTACAAGAATCAGAAAGTACCCATTGGACTTGGCAGTCTGTCTGGTGGCCTTGAAAAGAACAAAGTCAGAATTCAGTAGATTGTTAAGGGCAAAGGCAGCTTGTGGCAGGCACTTCATCCATGATGGGAAGTTCTGAAAAGTATAAAAGGGAAGTTTTTAACACTCCCCCACCCCACTGCCACGTGCTATGAGTTACTGATGACCAAAGTATTCAGTGATGCAGATCATGCGCACGTGCTTTGTGTGGACGAGAACTGCTTGGAACAAACGTCAGGTTATCTGGCATTCCACACAGTGTAGGCTTGTGTAAGACAGGATTGGGTCATCATTGCTCCCTGGACTGCAAGACTCAGGAGCCCCGAGGTCATTTGGACATTTTTTTCTTTTTTCTTTTTCTTTTTTTTTTTTTTTTTTAGGTTTTTCGAGACAGGGTTTCTCTGTAGCTTTGGTGTCTGTCCTGGAACTAGCTCTTGTAGACCAGGCTGGCCTTGAACTCACAGAGATCCGCCTGCCTCTGCCTCCCGAGTGCTGGGATTAAAGGCGTGCGCCACCACTGACCGGCTTTTCATTTGGGCATTTCTGCAGGATCAAATTGTATCCTTTCAAAATGAAAGTCCTTCCACTTTGCATGCCGCCTCTGAACTCCACTTGCGATATCTTCCACCACAAAACTTTCAATTTTTATGACTGGAATCTCGAACGTCTTATATTTCACATGGATCCCCCAGTCGTGGCAGCACTTCTGTATGGCACAGAATATTTTTGCTTTCTTCTCGAAACTGTCATAGATCTTTGGTTTAGGGTGCGGCTTAGACACAAAGCGCTCCTTAAAAGCATTTCCAAGCACAGTGTAGTGGGATTTCTGTGAGGAAGAGATTGAACACAAAAGAATATTAGAGCCGGGCGGCGGTGGCGCACACCTTTAATCCCAGCACTCGGGAGGCAGAGGCAGGCGGATCTCTGTGAGTTTGAGACCAGCCTGGTCTACAAGAGCTAGTTCCAGGACAGGCTCCAAAGCTACAGAGAAACCCTGTCTCGAAAAAACAAACAAACAAACAAAAAGAATATTAGAAACAGTTCAAAAATGGCTTAAAAACTGCTCAGTAGTCAAGGAGGAAGAGTGAGTGGAATCCCTTTATTTTACAGATGGAAACAGAAGAGACTGTGGACAGAGTCTCCTGCAGGCCAGAGCTGGATCCACGCACTGGGCTTCATGCACGGTTAGGGGGAGGTGCAAGGGAGGAGCACTGAGCACCTAAGAAGAGGGTACAAGGTCACCAGAGGCCAGAAAGTCACAAATCAAAGCACAGGGATGAACACCCAAGGGCCGCTGTGTGTGTGAAGAGGCTCAGGAGCTGGACTGTCTACAGGCCCTACCTATAGTTGACTTAAGAGTGTACCCTGCAGCCGGGTGGTGGTGGCGCACACCTTTAATCTCAGCACTCGGGAGGCAGAGGCAGATGGATCTCTGTGAGTTCAAAGCCAGCCTGGTCTACAGGAGCTAGTTCCAGGACAGGCTCCAAAGCCACAGAGAAACTCTGTTTCGAAAAAACAAAACAAAAAAAAAAATGTACCCTGCAGAAACAAGGCAGACCCAACATCCCATCCTCCAGGGAAATGGTGTCTCAAGGGACCACTGTGAACAAGGAGGCATTGAAATCGGAGCTGAAAGGACCTTCTACATCTAAAGGATCAGATTCAGAAAATGGATGTTACTTGTAATAAGTAATATGCGTCTAGTCCAAATGGTTCCAATAACCCATCCCTAGCTAGGCCAGCTATGCACCACCCTCCATTGATTCCAAAATTACACCAGCATTCATCTCCGGAAGTTTTGCCAACCTTTAATTAAAAGCTTGTTGTTGTTTTGTTTTGTTGTTGTTGTTTTTCCGAGACTGGGTTTCTCTGTGTTGCTTTGGAGCCAGTCCCGGAACTAGCTCTTGTAGACCAGGCTGACCTTGAACTCACAGAGATCCGCCTGCCTCTGCCTCCCGAGTGCTGGGATTAAAGGCACGTGTTACCCTCCCCCCTCCCCCGCATTTAATTAAAAGTTTTATGGGGGCCAGACATGATGCTGCATGCCTTTAAGTTCCTGCACAGAGATAAGTGGTTCTCTATGACTTCAAGGTCAGCCTGAGTTTCAGGATAGCTAGGGTTTATATAAAGAGACCCTGTCTCAAAAAAAAAAAAAAAAAAAAAAAGTTTTAAGGGGAAGAAAGTTGAAGGCTAACCTGCAAGTGTTACTTTTTCTTTTCTTTTCATTTTCAAACACATGGGTTCTCTATGTAGCCCAGGCTATCCTGGAACCCACTCTCTCAAACTCAAGAGGGCCACCTGCCTCTGCCTCCCAGATGCTGAGAATAAAGGCGTGTGTCACCACCACTGCCCCCAGCTGTGCTGCATTTTTAAAATAAGGTGTTTTGTTTTCATTACAGAAATGTTCTGTGGAGCCGGGTAGCAGTGGCGCATGCCTTCAATCCCAGCACTCGGGAGGCAGAGGCAGGCAGATCTCTGAGTTCGAGATCGCTCTACAGAGCAAGTTCCAGAACAGACCAGGCAACACAGCGAAACCCTGTCTTGAAAACCAGGGAGAAAAAAAGAAGTGTTCTCTGTCCCAAAAAAAAGAAGTTTAGAAAACAACATAGGAAGAAAGAATTTCTTAACCAGAATATAACATTTTTATATACTTAGCCTTTATCCTCATTTTTTTTTTTCTTGACGAAGCTGGACCCCAGGTTGGTGATCAGACCAAGATATTGCTGCTCATGGTGCATGCAGGAAAGCACCTTTATAATTATGTGTTTGGTTTATTTCCCACTGCACCATTAGTTTCCTGACAGGTTTTCACTCTACCATGTGTGCTTCAAAATCTCAGCCTAATTGTTCCTTTGGTATCATTTCTGACGTACGGTAAAGTTGCAGAAAGGGCTAGGAAGACGCTTTAACGGGTACCCGAGACTGCCAGGGCGGCTCACCTCCACCACTCGGATGTCAGCCGTGTAGCACGCAAAGGCCTTGCATTTCCCACACAGGAGTTTCTTATTTTCCTTATCAGGGGCCGGTTGTGGCTTGCGTTGACGATCTCTGATGAATTTTTCATCCGACTGTATGCGTTGAACCTACATGCCAAAGGAAAAGTCTCTTGAATGAACATAACTAGCACATGAAGGTAAATGCACAGCCACAACACGCACACACATACACACACACTCACTCAAATATAATTTCCATGAGCATACGACTCCTATTCGTACTGTTTGGTTTGTAAAAGTCAGTCTCGTAACTCCTTCGGTTCTAACTCTTCAATCGTCAGGGTTTAATCCATCCTCCATTAATCTTTCAATTGCTTTCCCAAACACGCCCGTCAAATTGTCCCATGAGCCATGCTTTCTACTTTCTACAAAACCTTAGAAACCCTTCACAAATGACCCATCATATGCATGCTTCAGGCATAACATCAGCCGAAGGAACGGATCTAGAGGAGAAAGAGTCCTCTGTCTGAGACCTCTCCTGGGGCACAGGACATATTGCTGAAGTCCAGCACAGTGGACAACCGGCACAGTGCAGCTGGATTCTAACTCAGAATGTCGACTGACTGAGAAGAGAAAGAACGGGGCATTATGACAAACCAAACGAAAGATTATGAAGAGTGAGGGGAGGGTGGACCGGCCAGAAACACTAGGATCCTGGGAATGACATGATGGTGGGCTCCCTGGGTTTTCTGTTCATCTGCTATGACAGACTTGAAGCCAAAGCGGCCGACATCAGAAATGCCCAGAGGTAGAAACAGAAAGTCCCCCAGAAAAGCCTGCTGTCCCTCAGCAGCTGATAACTCTCTGGAGCTTCAGTTCCAGGGGATCTGATGCCCTTTTCTGGCCTCTCTGAGCACCAGGCACGAGTACTTGATGCATGGGCGTATATGCTGACAACACATGCATACATGCTAACACTATATATATTTAATATATATTATGTTATTTATATATATATATATATATATATATTTAAAAAACTAGAACAAATTACCCCAATCAAACCACACAAAGAAAACAGACTAAAAAACTGAAACAAATAAAAAAACAGACTCTTTGGGACGTATGACTACTGAAGAATTTTTTTACATCTAACATTTAATATCATTACAGTCCAGAAATGAAGAAATAGGATTTGGAAAGTCAGAGAAATTATGGCCAAACAATTTTGAAACGTGGAAAGCAGTAGGACCTTAGATTCACAAAGCCAACCAAGCCCCAAACGGGATAAAGTAAAAATGATCACTCCAAGGTACACGTTAAAACTTCTGGAAACACAAAATCTCAGCAGCATGGGAAAAAATAAGAAAAAGAAAAAAGGAAAAAGAAAAACAAAGCTACTATCTCTACAAAGGAAAAAGTCTGAATGACAACAGCAGACAGTTCTCAGAAGCCACACAAGCCAGAAGGAAGAGAAACAGTTATTTCTCAAATGCTAAAAGAATTAGCACTCCTGCCCATCAAAACCGCCTGGTGTGGAGCACCTTAGATATCCAATCCTCTTTCATTCACTTCTATGCAATGGCTTTTTTAAATCATTCACTAAAATTTAATTAAAATACTAGTCATCTCAAGTATCTTTGTTGTGCCCAGAGTCTGGACCCCCAAAAACACCATTAGACCAGATCCGATGCAAAAGCAAAGAGGTTTATTAATTATGAGTTTACTCGGGTTCTCTGTCCATCTGTCTGACACAGCAGGTCGAGTAGAAAGACACCGGGCTGCTGTGGGGCTTGGATCTTCAAGTTGCATAGTAACGCTCTCAGGATTGGTGCACCTCCAGGCTGGAGGAACCTGTCCTGAGCTGATTGGTCAGCTGCAGCTGTGGAAAGGTTGCTGTACCTGGAGGCCATCTGGGGCCGTGGCTATGTACATCCTGAGCCCGCTAACCTCCGATTGGTTCCTTACCACAGGGAGGATACCTGGCAGTTCCTTCCCAGTAATCAGGGCAAGGTCAGGCCAGTTCTGGTGGACAAGTTTGGGGGCTCAGTACATCCTGCTGAGTCAGGGGCCTCCATATTGCTGGGTCTTTTCTGTCTGTCATGGCAGCCAAAGCTCGGAGGGGCGGGCACTGCCCTCATTAAAACCACAAAAGAGGGTCTCACCCCAGAACCACATCTTTTTGTTTTTCTTTTATGGCACTTTCACACAGAGCTGTCAGCCCTTCTGTTAGTATTGCCACCTCCCCACACTGAGTCATCTCTAGCTGGTCTTCCTCCCCCCTCTCCCCATATGTCCTCCCTTTCACATCCCATGGACTTGATCACTCCCTTTTATCTCTAATTCCAACAACTGAGAGGTAGAAACAGGAGGATGTAAAGTTCAAAATCACCCTCAACTTCATAGCCAGTTCAAGTTGAAAGCCAGCCTGAACTACTTGGGACCTTCTTAAAAAAATAAGACACACACCATACACACACACACACACACACACACCACAAATACACTCACAGACACACTATGCACACATATACATGCATACACACATGCACACTCACAGACTCACACACACATACACATACCATACACACACACTCACACACACATACCATACACACACTATACTCACACACTCACACACAGAGACACACACCACACAGACACATACACTCACACATACCATACACACACACTCACACACACCATACACACACATACACATAGACACACACACCACACTCACACTATGCATGCACTCACACACCATACACGCACATGCACACTCACACAGACTCATGCGCACACACCTGCATATGCACACACACCACACACCACACACACACACACAGCACCACTATGCTCATTTATTATTTCTAGTCAGATTCCAAGAGCAGCCCAAAAAAAAAAGACTTACCGTTTTCTCAAATTTCATTTCATCCCATGTCTGAAGCATTGAAATGGATTCATTCATTATTTTTTCCTTGAACATGTTCACCTTTTCTTTCTCAATGACGTCAGCATTGCTGGTCAGGAGGAAGCACTTGCTGTCTCTTGCTCTTCCCCTGCCTGTCAGGAAACAATTGGTTTGTACTTGGGGTGTAAAACCCTGACGTGATGTGGAAACACACAAAAGTGTGAGAAGGATTCCTAGGATTCACCGCTGATTCACGGCACCCTGCTTTCTAGGGTCGCTGGACTGAGGAACACACTCGAGTGCAGGCTCCAGTCTGCATGGCAGACATACAGATAAATCAGGAGCCACCTGCAGCTCGTTTCCTGAGGCTCTCCGGTGACGCAGTGTGATCACAGCCGGATTATCAGAAACACCGATTTCAAGATGATCTAGATGGGTCCTCAGCGATGACGCCATGAGCACTCCCACCTGAACCCTCTTGCAATGCGGAGAGAGGTTTATAAGCCCTGGGATGCAGGGGAGACACGGTCAACGCTGTTGCAGAGACAGATGGAAAGGGTCACGGGCATCTGAATGAGAGGTTATTCTGGCCGAGAGACTTGGGTTATGTGCAACGGAGACAGAAAAGGACATAAAATGCGAAGAAGCAGTATGTGAGCAATTCGACATCAGGAAGAGTCTGGTTGGCTGAACTGGATCATAAGCCGAGGAGAAGGATGGAAAGTGGGTGGGAATAGGGAGCGACACACAGATGTTATTCAGAAGGGCAAAGTGGGGCTGTTCTTGGGGAAAACAAGAGAAAGGAGGGAAGAGCCTGGTCCAGGTGAGACGAAAGGACTCTGCAGTACACGGAGCTACTCACCACAACCATGAAAGAAAGGTCTACTTGCTGAGTGGCAAAGCCTCAGGCTGAGTGGATATCATAGTTTCATAAATGTGTCAGTGAATGCTGGGCAGTAGGCACTACCATTGTGAAGTGTCGCAGTGGAGCACTATGGGTAAAACTATAACCACCTACTCCTGACCAGGGAAGTCAACTTTTAGCCTAAAAGTACCCGAGTCGAGTGTGCCTTCAATCCCATACGACAGCTCAGTAAAGAAGGAAGGACAAGCACCCACACGCCAAACAAAGCAGGGGCCGAGAAGGAATGACGTCAGCTGCCCTCACCTCTGGTTTGGATCATTTTGATGACATTGCCCACATACTCGTACAGGATGACCAGGTTGCACTGAGCGATGTCAATGCCTTCGTCAGCGACCGAGGTAGCAATCAGGATGTTGTTATCTCCGCTGGCTCTGAACGCTTCCAGCGCACACTTCTGTGCTGGGAGTGTCATTCCTGCGCCGGATAAAGAGGTCACTGTACAACTCACTTGGGAAAGAGTTTGCTCTTGGGAAACCAGCCACTAATTAGAACCATTTAAAGGTGGAAAGTTATTTTTACCTTGAAAAACAAGAAAAGCACACAGTCGATCAGATGTCACCTACCTTGGACCTCACCGTTCACATGAACCCTATGACCTCACCGTTCACATGAACCCTATGACCTCACCGTTCACATGAACCCTATGACCTCATCCCAATTACTACTTTTTCCATTTGGCAGATGAAGAAAGGATGGTATAGAAGTTATAACATAATTTCCAACCTAGGAAATAAAAATGCTAAAGATAAGGGAATTTAAAAATGTTCAGATGGCAAACAACCAGTAGCTATTTTTTTTAAGTTCACATTTTGGGGGCTGGAGAGATGGCTTAGTGGTTAAGAGCATTGGCTGCTCGTCCCAGAGAACCTAGGTTCTATTCCCAGGACCCACATGGCAGCTTATAAGTGTCTGTAAATCCAGTTCCAAGGAACTGCTTGTTTGTTTGTTTGTTCCACATCTGTTTCTTTTGTTTTTTCTTTTCTTTTTCTTTTTTATAATTGATTTTATTGAGCTCTACATTTTTCTCTGCTCCTCTCCCTGCCTCTCCCCTCCCCTTCAACCCTCTCCCATGGTCCCTGTGCTCCCAGTTTACTCAGGAGATCTTGTCCTTTCTACTTCCTATGTAGATTAGATCCGTGTATGTCTCTCTTAGGGTCCTCATTGTTGTCTAGGTTCCCTGGGATTGTGAATTGTAGGCTGGTTTTCTTTGCTTTATGTTTAAAAGCCACTTATGAGTGAGTACATATGATATTTATCTTTCTGGGTCTGGATTACCTCACTCAGTGTGATGTTTTCTAGATCCATCCATTTGCCTGCAAATTTCAAAGTGCTTATTTTTTTCTGCTGTGTAATACTCCATTGTGTAAATGTACATTTTCTTTATCAATTGTTTGGTCAAGGGGCATTCAGGTGTTTCCAGGCCGTTCTGGCTATGACAAACAATGCTACTATAAACATAGTTGAGCACATGTCCTTGTGGTACGATAGAGAATCCTTTGGGTATATACCAAAAGTGGTATTGCTGGATCTTGAGGAAGGTTGTTTCCTAATTTTCTAAGAAATCACCATACTGATATCTGGAGGTGTTGTACCAACTTGCACTCCCACCAGCAATGCAGGAGTGTTCCATTTTCCCCACAACCTCTCCAGCATAAGTTGTCATCAGTGTTTTTGATCTTGGCCATTCTTATAGGTGTAAGCTGTTTTGATTTGCATTTCTCTGATGACTATGCATGTTGAACATTTCCTTAAGTGTCTTTCAGCCATTTTAGATTCCTCTGTTGAGAGTTCTCTGTTTAGGTCTGTACTCCACTTTTTTATTGGATTATTTGCTCTTTTGATGACTAATTTCTTGAATTCTTTGTATATTTTGGAGATTAGTCCTCTGTCTGATGTGGGATTAGTGAAGATCTTTTCCCATTCTGTAGGCTGTTTTGTCTTGTTGACCGTGTCCTTTGCTTTACAGAAGCTTTTCAGTTTCAGGAGGTCCCATTTATTGTTTCTCTCAGTGTCTGTGCTGCTGGGGTTATATTTAGGAAGTGGTCTCCTGTGCCAATGCATTCAAGTGTACTTCCCACTTTCTCTTCTATAAGGTTCAGTGTGGCTGGTTTTATGTTGAGATCTTTGATCCATTTGGACTTGAGTTTTGTGCATGGTGATAGACATGGATCTATTTTCATTCTTCTACATGTTGATATCTAGTTATGCCAGCACCACTTGTTAAATATGCTTTCTTTTTTCCATTTTATATTTGGGACATGAGCTGGCTTTCTGAGGCACTGACTGGGTCAGGCAGAGCTACGGCTGCAGCTGTTCGTGTAGCTGTTGCCGTGAAGGGAACCTGCAGACGTGGTTCAGACCCCTACTCAGTTGACACTGAGTTGAATGAGAAGTGAGTTCACCTAAGTGGGCCTGACCTATTCTCATGGCCTTTTAAACAAGAGCTTAGGCCTTCCCTGACCCCAGAGACTTGAACAATTCATGTGCTGGGGGTTCCCGGCTATTCCTAGTCTCCTCTTCCTGACTAACTGCCCCGCAGGTTTCAAGTTTGCAACGCCAGCCTAACCGTGTGTACATTTTTAGGAAATCTCTGTTTACAGACATAAATACACATTCATACCACAAACTTGCGTGTAATCTCCTAGCAGCTTTATCTCTCTGGTTCAACGCTGACTGATATAGCCACAAAATAATGAAACATGGTGTATATACATTTTATATGCATACCATACTAAATCTACTTCACTATTCATAAATACCTGTTGTCTGGTTTGTTTTGCCACGTCCAGTCAATATGCCAGGCTTTAGAAAGCCGAGTGCAGGATTTTCTTCAATCCATTTCTTTAAAGCCTGAAAGTGAGAAGCAATGACCAGTTGGATACTATTTGTAAAGATTAAACCTTGTATTAATTCATTATTGTGTGTATATGCATGTATATACAAAGTTATATATATATATATATATATATATATATATATGTCATAAAGCTGAACGTGCAGATAGATTTCAGACTAAGTCCCAAACAACAATGAATTCTAGTGGTCTGCACCTCTGTGGTTCATTGTGGCTTAATTTGCGAGATGTTTGGAGTGATTAAAGACAAGATTCAGAACACCGGTACACAGAATACCTGGATTTAGCAAGACATTGAGATGCAAGATCAATATGTATAAATCAACTATGATTACATATCAGACAACTGTAATTTGAAAAATCTGCGTGTTACATGCGGGTATACATGGCTGATGATGCCTGGGGGTGTGAGCATGTGTGTGCACGCGTTACGGAGGGCTGGGTCAACCTCAGGTGTCATTCCTTAAGAGCCGCCCACCTTAGTTCACTTTGAGACTGAGTAACTCCTTGGGGATTGCCCAGTGGGCTAACCTCGCTGGCCGGCCAGCCCAGGGTCTGCTTCTCTCTCCTCCCCAGCGCTGGGGTCACAAGTGTGCACTGCCATGCTCAGCTCTTCTGTGTGGGTGCTGGAACTGCATCCACACCCTGATCCTGCACTTCCAATGCTTCCCTCACTGAGCCATCTTCCCAGCCCACAATGCCAATTTGTTTTGTTTTGTTTTCAAGACAGGGTTTCTCTGTGTAGCTCTGGCTGTCCTGGAACTCACTCTGTAGACCAGGCTGGCCTCGAACTCAGAGATCCGCCTGCCTCTGCCTCCCGAGTGCTGGGATTAAAGGCGTGCGCCACCACCGCCCAGCAATGTGAAACATTTTAAAATACGATTTCTCAATTGCATCACTAAAACTATCATCTAGGTGTGACTCTAAGAAAACGTATGCATGACCTCTATACCAAAATGACAAAACACTAATAAAACACAGCAAAGGGGACTGCAGAGATGGCTCAGGGGTTAAGAGCACTGACTGCTCTTCCAGAGGACCCGGGATCAAATCCCAGCACCCACATGGCAGCTCACAACTGTCTGTTCACTGCAGTTCCAGAGAATATCATGCCCCTTTCTGGTCTCTGTGGGTACTGCATGCAAAATACTGATACACATGCAGGTAAAACACCCATATGCATTTTTTAAAAAAGACTAGAAATGTTCAGTGTTCAGAGACACTATGAAGATCACTAAGTCAGGCAGTGGTGCCCACCTTTAATCCCAGCACTCGGGAGGCAGAGGCAGGAGCATCTCTGAGCTCGAAGCCTACTTGGTCAACAGAGCAAGTCCTAGAACAGCCAGAGATAGACAACACAGAGAAACCTCAAATCTCCTGTCTCCCCGAGGACTTTCTTTGATCATCCTACAAAAAGAATCTTAAGAAACTTAACAATAAGGTAGCAACCTATTGTTTCCCAGAACTAGGGCTAAAACTACTCATGCATGTTAGATGAGTGCTCAACCACTGAGCTATATCCAGCCCAAAACCTCAACTTTGACATTGGTTGTAAAATCTGAATAAGCATTTTAAAGATGATCTCAAGACAAACTTCTAAAGCATTTAAGATGTCCAAGCATATTAGTTACTAATCAAATGTAAATCAAAACCTACAGGATGGCTGAAAGTGAACATTTTAATGGGAAGGTCTTAAAAAGGATGAGGTTGGGGGCTGGAGAGATGGCTCGGTGGTTAAGAGCACTGGCTGTTCTTCCAGAGATCCTGAGTTCAATTCCCAGCAACCACATGGTGGCTCACAACCATCTGTAATGAGATCTGGCGCCCTCCTCTGGCATATGTGCATACATAGAGGCAGAATGTTATATACATAATTAACAAATAAATCTTTTAAAAAAAAATGAGGTTTTTACTCTACAGTGCCAAGACTTACGACTATGGGTAAATAAAACAAGGAGGTATTAGCGTAAAGATAAACAATCAGAACAGGCCCACACAGGTGTGGATACTTGATTACAGGGTAGTGAGGAAAAGGGCAACCTTGTCAATAAAGTAGACACACACACACACACACACACACACACGAGGCTTACATCCACAAGTGCTCTGGTTTTCACAAAAAGAATGGTTTTGGTCTCCGGCTTTAGGTGGTACTCTTCTTGTAAGATCAGGTAGAGGTCTCTGAGTTTGGGATTCTCGTTGCTGGGATCCATGGAAACTTTCTCTAGTTCCTCCAGCTTTTCTGCAAATGGGGAGCATTTTGCAAAAGGCTTATGAATGTAAACGCTTTAGAACTTGTGGCCTTCCATTGCAAATGGCTAACCGCTCCATTGTTAGCCAGAAATCTGAGAAGTAAACACTAACTTCAACTGGTGTAGCCCTTTAGGAAAGGAGTTTAGCAATACAAAGCTCACACCATCTACAATCTACAGCTAGGGATTTGACTTGCAGTTCTGTTTAGAAAGCTGTGGAGAAGATTCCTAGGACAGTCACTGAGACTGTGAAAACTATGAAAGAAGTACAGAAAATAACCCAATCACTGAGTAACTGAGAAACTGCTCAGCAGGTCCTAGGCTACCCAGCTGGTGGAAATACAGAAAATATCCCAATCACTGAGTAACTGAGAAACTGCTCAGCAGGTCCTAGGCTGCCCAGCTGGTGGAAATACAAGGCTGCTGTTAAAAGTAAAATATGATGAACCTGCCAATGTGGAAAGATCAAAAGAGCTTTATATTTATATATTTTTATTTGTCTTTTTGTTTATTTGTTAGTTTGTTTTTTGAATCAGGGAATCTTTATGCAGCCCTGTCTGTCCTGGAACTTGCTATGTAGACCAGACTGGCCTCGAACTCACAGAGATCTGCCTGCCTCTGCCTCCCAAAGGTTGGGATTAAAGGGGGCTTTCAATAGGATATTTTAAGTTAAAAAACTGGAATACAGGATATCTTATCATTTAAAAGATGTATGGTATACTAGAGTCAGATCAAACTGGATTATGATGGTCATTGTTGAGTTCCTAAAAATAACCTTAAAAATTCAATTCTATATCCTTGCAGCTCAATGACTTATACTCAAGACAAATACAACAAACAGACCTGGTCATTAATTTCATAATTCATTCTATCACACTATGAGTTAGCGCTTGAGTTATTGTGTGTGTATGTATCTGGGGGGTGTGTGTGTGGTGGGAATGTTAGCGTGTGTTACTGTTCAGTTTTACACAAGTTCTATGAGACATTGGTGGTGGGAAAACTGAGCATAGTAGAAGCCCTTACACATGGAAATGAAGATAACACTTGCTTCATCCTTCGTGGGCAGTCCAGACTTTGTAAAACGCTAAGTCTATAATGCAGGTGAAATTTAGCTGCTACTTATGAGTCAAGTCAAAAGGCAGCAACGGACTCCCTGTGTTTGACAGCTGTTACCTAGTTCAGAAGAAAAGCCGCTCACTGCACTGAGAAGTCAGCGGGACTCCAGCACGTCTCTGTTATTTCACTAGGTCTTACTCCTAGCGTTAATAGAAAACAGACCTGGCATCCATATCAGAACTACATCTATCTGGGGATTGCAATCTGTGGTTGGCTATGGATACAAGGGTCCTGCCAAGACCACCAAAAGCATTCCGTGGGCCACACATGGCTAATTCTTCTTTACAATGAAGAATTTCGTGTTTGTCATTTGTAAGTTCTGTGCGACATTATCCCCCATATCAGTAAAACTTAAACAGTCATGTATACATTTTCCCCCATATAACTGACTGTATGTTTATCAACACAGCACATCACTGGCAATACATATGTATAGCAAATAATTTAGTATAGACAGAACAGTTATTAGTAGTGATTGCTACTAGATAGTAAATGTTCCATTTACTATGTTCCCATGTTTGGAGTATAATATAAGGGCAGTAGGGACATTTTTCTCATTATTAGAAGTATCCATAAGCCAGGTGTAGTGGTTCATACCTTTAATCCCAGCACTTGGGAGATAGAGACAGACAGATCTCTTTGAGTTCGAGGCCAGCCTGGTCTACAGAGTGAGTTCTAGGACAGCCAGGGCTACACAGAGAAACCCTGCTTCCAAAAAACAAAACAAAGAAATATCCATAAAGCATAGTTTTCTTAACATCATTAGAACACATGTTGGTGTCATTAAACATTTTTAAATTACTGAGCTAGACAGAATACCACTACTTATTAACTGTGGGAAGCAGCCTTTTCAAACCCCACTGTTTTTCCTTTTCCCAAATTAAAGGTGGAGAAGAAACAGATGTGCCTACGGGTATTAGATTTTTCTGAAGCCAAACCTTCCTGTGCCCCCCACCCCCACCCCTTTCTTTTGTTTGTAGTGCTGGGGTTTCAAACATGCTAAGGTCATGCTCCAACACAGCCACTATCATGTCCCATCTTAAACCCAGCACAACCACATCAGCAAATAAATAGACGCTAAGTATAACATGCACGCTGCCAATCAAGCCGCCAGCCTCCAGTGACGACGTCTGAGTCACCCTCACCTTCAAACCTCCGTGTAAGATCTTGCTCAGTCTCATCAAATGCTGCTTCTTTGACATCGCGGAAGAAGGCTTTGAGGTAATTAAGAGCATCTTTCATCTGGGCATCCTCACTGATGATGAGAGCATCGTTGTATTTCTGTTTCAAACGAAAGGTAAGTCTCAGTACACTTCCAACTCCTCACGTCCACTACACTGAAGTCCAACTGGCTGTACTGAGATCAAAACCAGTTTCAAGAAAATCTTTCTCATATTGCACAGCTGAGATTTAAGAGGTGAATAGCCCCTAGTGGGTCTATGATTAAAAAAAAAAAAAACTCTGAACCAAAAGCTGGTTTCCTTTTTTGTTCCAGTTAGCTAGAAATATTAATTAAGTAGATTCACTTCATATTGTAAAATTCCACCTTCAGGAGAGGAATAGCAATGGCTCATAAGAAACAATAATAAAAGCAAGTCAGGTTTGACATCCTCCTGCATCGTGGTGCTGACATTCCCCTTAAATTCCAAAGTCATAGCTAAGTCCCCATGGGCCTTTCAGAATGAAGGCCCTTACCACCAACTCTGAAAGTCCATTAAGCCTGAAAATTCCGCGAACACCTGCTATGGCCCAAGTCTCTAAATATTTCCCACCATGTTAACAACAGAGTGGCGGTTGTACTGCTAGTCCCTTCTTCTGTGTTAACCAGAGCCCCGAGTGTTCTAAGTATGTGACTTTAACAAACTAAGACCACACAGGCTTCAGGATGTGGCAACAGGAGCCACGTTTTGAACTAGGAGATGGCGGTTACCAATCACAAATCTAGAGCAGTAGGGTTTTAGCATCACCCAGTGTTCTCCAACTACATAAATAAGGCAAAGCTGGAGGTCTGACACAGACTCTGAGCCTCTCTTCCAGTCTTGTAGACTTGCTATTAAGTTTCAGAAGACAAATGAGGTTGGGGACGACTTCCTGGAGAGTTTTTAATTCGGCTAGGATGAGAAGCTAATGTTCTCTCAGCTGCCACAGGGCAGGTCCCAGAAGGGGCAGGGATCGAAGCTTGTCATTCACAGCAGCAACCTACCCGCAAATGGGACGTGTACAGAAAGAGCGCCCTGCAAATGCTGCTCTCCTTCTCTTTGTCCGGCATCTGAAACACCATGCATGCTTTGTGAACTGCAACGATCCACTGTTCGTATCTCTGCGTGCCAAATTCTCTGTTTTGAATCTGAAATAATTTTCCTAGAGGGCAAAACAAACAAGCAAATGGTTTTTAAGCACTGGTGCTAACATGCCTCATCTTATAATTTTCTTTCTTATCCATTATAAATAGGATATTTATCTTGAAGACTGAGATTTAGTAAAATGATTATTTACTAAGTGGCCCCAAATCAGAGCGCTTTACATTTATAATTGCATTTAATTTTCTTTCTTATTTCAAGAGGTCAATAGTTCATTTTAAGAAGAGGAATTGGGTTCAGAAAGACTGAGCATCTCCCCTTGAGTTAGCACAGACTTACCGAGTTCCTCAGAGACATTCTTTGCCAGTTCCTCTGTCTTCTTCATCAGCTGAGATATGATGGATTTAAATGTGTTGGTAGTCCGCGATTCCACCTTCCTGAAGACTAGAGTCAAAGGAACACGACTTGTTTGAAAGAAGCACGGGTCAAATGCTGCCATTTCCAAACCCTTCTCTGCCCTTGTGACATTCTCTGGAAAGGCACAGGCTCCACATTCACTAAGAAGTGGCCCAAATCACAGCAAATGCTCAAAAGTCTTGAAACAGCCTCACGTTGCTTTGTGCGCCAGCCTAACGTCTCTCCTGCCTCTGTGTAACCCAGCCTCTCAGCCTAGCTTTCCTGGAGCCTCTACTCTGACGGTCTGGCTGCCCTTGGGGTTCTGTGGGGTTCTGAAAGCGCCACACCACACTCCATCCCTGGCTTTCCTATTCTCTTTCTCCACACCTTCTGCCCCCTCCCGAGAGTGTTCTCATTGGTCTTACTATTCATTTTGTGTACTTCCGGCAGAAAAAGAATCACCTGTCACATGCCATGCTCTGGCAATAGAGGACTGGCAAGAACTACCGAATGCTACACGGAAGGCTGGTTCTTGGAGGGAAGAAAGGCGTGCTCCGAAACTCAGCCAACCGAGTCCTGCAGTACAGGCACAGGCAAGGCATTAGGGAGCAAGGAGAAGGCAAGTCAGTCTCCCTGGGGAGGCTGCTGTAAAAATAACACGGGAAGGAGAAAGGCAGGAACAGGAGCAGCCATGCAGAGGGCACAGCTGGGACACAGGCTCAGGATAACACATGGAGAGTTTGCAGAGTCAGGGAAAGCAACACAGTCTTTGCAAGACTTGGAAGCAGATGAAGTTCAAAGGCAGAGTGATTATTTATGCTTTAGGAATAAAGCTTGCCTAAAGACCAAAAGATAAAACTAAGCCGCTAGAGGCCAGGCAGGGGCGGCACACATCTTTAATCCCAGGATTTGGGAGACAGAGGCAGGTGGATCTCTGTGAGTTCAAGGCCACCCTGGGCTACACAGGATCAGTGCAGAAACAGATCCAGGTGGTGGTGGTGCACACCTTTAACCCCAGCACTAGAGAGGAGTAGAAAAGTGGGATGACATGGGAACTCGCTCTCTTTCTAAGGACATCTTAGCGGAAAGACCTCTCTAGTGGCTTGACTGCTTTGCTTTTCTGATCATCAGGTTGAAACCCAGTATCTGTCTCTGGGTTTTATTATTCATGCTACACAAAGGGCTCAAACATGGGTGGGGTGGGAGGCACCTTCTTCACAGTGTCCATGGGGGACACTCAGAAATAAACAGAGCTGGGCCCTCCCATTCCACTACAGGCTAACATGAAGCCATGTGTGACTGCTATCCCTCCCTGCTTACATGGCTAGTTAATCACTAGTAATCCTGCGAGTGACTCTCATTTTTTAAAACCTGTTCTGGCCTTTTGGTGAGAGCTATTATGATTTAGATCATTTCAACTACAGTTATCAGATACATACAGGAACAAGATGACCCCGTAGTATCTAGCTAGGGCATGGAGCACAGAGGCCTGACCCAGCTGCTGACTATCAACACATTTAAATTTTCTCACTACCCCCTTCACTCTCTTGCTGGTGCTTGTGTTAGGGTTTTGGAGACAAAGAGCAGGGATGCTTGTCCCTTTCAGGCTACTTTTGAGACTCAGGAGGAGGGGCCGATTAGGGAGAAAGAGAGGAAACACGCCTATTCCTAAAGTGTGGGGTTAAAATGCCTCTGCCAAACAAATACAACATCAGAGTTCATCCTCTGTCTCTGAAGGAGGAGGAGCAGAGTCACAGATTCCCAAGGGGTGTGTTCTGAGCCCCACTTACATTTCTGGGGTTTATAAACAACCTGCTCCAGTTCCTCCACGTTGTCTCTGACCGTGGCGATCACAGACGTGTCAAGGGCGGCGCAGAGTTTGCAGATATGCAGCATGGCTTCCTCTACAGTTTTGGCGTCTCCAACACCCACTGAGGCAGTCAGTCCGATGACCTGTAAGGAGAATCCCCATCAGTGGCTCTCGGACATTCTCCAGGATGTTGTGAGCAGAAGGGCCCCGAAGTGAAGCACTAATCAAATCTTATCATCCAGATACTAACGAGAGAGTAAGAGCGGAGAGGAAGCCTTCTCCGGGCAGGGCTACTCTTTCCTTTCTCCCCGTGTCTCCTACTGAGGAGGAGAACATCAAGATGTGAATGAAAAGGAAAGGCGTGTCCGTTCCAGTCACACACATGGCCCGTTCATCTTGTGTGCTTTGACAAGAGCCTTCAACATTCAGTGAAGGGGAAGCGGCCACTGAAAACAAGCGCTGTGTAGATCCAGTGGGACGGCGTCCTTCAGCCACAGCTCGACATTACTGAATGATTGACTCACCAGTCAGGCATCTGTTTACCACCAACGTTACTTGAAAAGAACAAGCTGTGGGTACCACACTAAATGTCCTTCAACCTGCACTTCCGAAATGGGCAATTACTGGAGCGAAAGGACTGCATACAACGCATGGTTTACAGCCTTGTTCGGGGCCCCTGATATTATACCATGACTCTTTATTGTGCCCATCTCGGTTCTCATCCACGGTTTCAGATCTTCCTATCCTCTCCAACTCCCTCTCCCATTTCTACGCTGATGATTTTTAGGAAAGCACCTGCCTCTCCTCTGATGGAGAAGAAGGAGAATTTATACACAAGCCTCCCTTCCTTCCTGTCCCGTCTAATAATACCCCTCTGGAGTGATTGTTGTCATGTGACGTGGGACGGGGTGCTGCTCGTTTCCTGGGTTAAGCCATAGACCCGCCCACTGTTGCTCTGCCCTCCAGATGTCTCCAGGGGCATCTGTCATAACCATCAGCTTTACCAGTTGTCCCCCTTTCCCGTTCTGCGTCACACTCAAGTGACATGGTAGGGTTCTAGGATTGTGGAGCATGCTGGGCTCTTTCATACCTCGGTGCCTCTGGACACAGAACCCTTGTACTGAAATTCATGAAGCCATCTCCCTGGAAAACTCCTCTTAGCTCCCCACTTCTCTATTAGGTCTTGCCTTGCTTTTATTTGCGTCATGACTACACCCTTTCCCCGTCTCAGCAGCAAACCTCGTGGTGAGCTGTGACATAACTCCTATGTAGCTGGCTCCCCGTGCAAACTTAACTGTATGAGAGCCAGCACTTTATCTTCTGTAGCAGTGTCCCCAGGGCCTAAAACAATGCCCAAGGTACATGGAAGCCCATGATTCACACAGTTGGCCCTCAAATCCAGATGTTAGACATCTGCGAATTCACACAACCATGGATCAAAAATACTTTTTAACTTCCCAAGTACTAAACACGTATAAATTTTCCTACCTTCATTCCCTAAGCAATACAAGAACTATTGATATAAAATTTACATTATACCGTAAACATTAGTAATCTAGAGATGATTTAAAGTATGCAGGAGGAAAGCATGTAGATTATATATAAATGCAATGTCATCTCAGACAAGAGACTTAAGCAGCCTTGATTTTGGTTTCTGTAAAGGCTTTCCACCCTGGATACCAAGGACAACTGTTTGTCAAATGAATGAACCAAAACTAAACAATGCGTTGCTAACTGACAGATCTAGAACGTGAGGAGGATGACCTCAAATGTGGCTACAAGAGTAACTAAGTGGAATCTGGATGACTAGGGCTGCTCTGAGACGTCACTTGACTGGAACTACCTGAGGCAGTGGGCCTGGCGACCCTCCGAGTTTGTGATCTAGGTATCGGAACATGATCTGATTGTACGGGTGGTGTTTACTGGTGTTATGGCATTCGTCGAAGATCATCAGGGTGAAGACAGACAGCGAGGGGATGGTTCCATCGTTGAGACTGTTCACAAGAATCTGGGGCGTGAGGATGATGATGTCTTTGTTCTCAATAATGTCCTGCACGGAGACATTATCAGTTGTTGCCCCAGAAACACCCGCTACGCTGTACCTGGGAAATGACAGAAATCCCTTATTACCAACTGCGATGTGAACAAGGAAACAAAGGTGAGATACCAGATCAGAGCAACCATTAATGAAGCTCCCCCTAAGCCCAAAAGAATACAACCGGGGAGTAGTTTAAGATAACACTCAAACCTGACAAAAAGCCAGCAATCAGGAAATGCAAGTTGGTTATAACTGACCACAATATACTTATTCTTTCAAGTCATTAGGAGATGAAAAATTCTTCAAAAAGTAATGTCAAACGAAGTATAAAATCATTAAGAATGACAGGTGTTATCACCTAAATATTAACCTCAGCCTCAAAGTCATTCACTCTGCAGAGCAACCCATGAGCACTTAGCTCTGGTGGAGCTGAACGAAAAATATTATTCCACAAAGGAGTTACCTCTAAACCTAAGTCTATGGTAATTTTCTCCGAATCATATCTTTTTTAAAAAACACAGAACAGGGGCTGGAGAGATGGCTCAGTGACTAAAAGCACTGGCCACTCTTCCCAGAGGACCTGGGTTCAATTTACAGCACCCACATGACAACTAACAACTGTCTGTAACTCCAGTTCCAGGGTATCCAACACTCTCACACAGACATAAAGGCAGGCAAAACACTAATCCACGTAAAATAAAATATATAAATTATTTAAGAAACAACACAGAACAACTAGGCATGTCAGTGTACACCATGACACTGTGACCCCAGCACTCAGAAGGTAGACGCAAGAAGATCATATCTTCTAGGTCAACCTCAGCTACACAGTGAGTTGGACAGGTCTGGCTATATGAAACCCTGTCTAAGAAAAGAGCAAAAGAAGCAAACAAACAAAAAAGAAAAAACTCAAGCGAAAAAAAAGTATATTCATTGCATGAAGCTAGAATTAAAAAAAAAGAAAAAAAGCAGTTAAACTGATTGTAATACATACCCAAGTCTTTCAAAATAGCGTGAGAACACAGTTGCCTGTTGTTCATACACAGGAATTTGATTAGCAAAAAAGACGACTTTCCCTTTTCGTCCATGTGGCAATGTTTTCAGATGATGCTCACATATAAGAAGCGACACAAAGGTTTTCCCACAACCTTTCAGTATGGAAGGAAACGGAAACAGAGAGCCAGTGTCAGACGCTTCTCTAGGATGTCCTTACTTTCCACTTCTCCATCACCATTGGGACAGACAAACTCATCAGCTGGTGTGGGAAGCCCTTCTGTATATGTGTTGCTCTTATTGGTTAATGAGTAAAGAAGCTGCCTTGGCCTGTGATCGTACAAAGTAGAGCTGGGGGTGGGAGGACACTAAACTGAATGCTGGGAGAAAGAAAGTGGAGTTGCGAGAAGCCATGTCTATGGCGATACACAGATTAATAGAAATGGGTAAGAGCCAGCTGGCAAAACGTTTAAGTGATCAGCCAAACCGTGGTTTAAATAATATAGTTTCTGTGTGATTATTTCGTGGTCTAGGCAGCAGGGAACGAACAAGCAGCTTCCGCCAACAATCAGCTATCTGCAGGGACAGCAACAGTTTAAATGATGGCTAAAAACTATCAAGCTACTTCCTAGGTAACTTGAACTCAAACAGCAAGAACCGGAAGTAAACTAAGAAGGCATTTCTCTTGCTTTGTCCATGTTCTTTAAAAAAAAAAAATACATTGTGTTGATGGGTCAGCTTTCACAATGGCAAATGCGACGGGAGAAAAACTTGAACTTCTTCATTTTATCACAGCACCCCAAAAATAGAAGAAAAAACAAAGAGAAAACTGCATAAGTTACCACAACCGACTCACCAGTAGGAGCACATATTATTGTATTTTTCCCTTTCTCAGCAGGCAGAGCAAGCTCCAGTTGGTAACTTCTGGGTTTCAACGGGCCATTAAAATTATTAGACGATGCCTCTACAATATAGAAGGAACAAAGTTAGCAAGCAGCCAGTGTTCTATCTGTCGTTCAGTGGACCTGAGTTTGGACTCTTGCAACAAGGGCCCCATTTAGGAGGTTTGGAATCCAGCCTCTTAATAACTGTCCCACTTCCCCCGTTGGTTTGACACATATACCTGTCTCTCAATGATAAAGCAGCAATAACAAGGAAATAGGAAAGGCCAAAGTAGATTCTTTCTAAAGCACGGAAACTTAATTAAGACAAAAAGAAGCAAGAATGGTCTAATTCAAAGCAAAGCTACTCAGAACAAAGAAACAACAGACCCCCCCCCCCCAAGACAGCTGAGAAGAACCAGGCTGTTGGCATCAGGTTCTCAAAGCAATGTTAGCAAGGAGAAACCATGCTGTATGTTCCTCCAGATCCCAGATGGATCAGCACAACCGGGAGGTTTAATGATCTGAGGCTTTATCTCAGGAACAGGTCAGCGTACAAAATGTCAAGAGACAGAACAGCCTGAAACTGCCTCATGTGTCTAACCTTCCCACTGTAAAGAAAGAGACTTTCGTCAGGCAGTGATAGCTCACACCTTTAATCCCAGCACCAGGAGGCAGAGGCAGGTGGATCTCTGTGAGTTCAAAGCCGGCCTGGACTTACATGAGTTCCAGGACAGCAGGACTATTTCACAGAGAAATTTCACAGAGTCTGTCTCAAGAGGGGGATAAAAAGAAAAGTAAACGAGACTTTTTAGAAGGTTGAGGAAATCAGCGTTGCTTTTAAGACACGTATGGATCATTGTATGTCTGAAACATTTAAAACCACCCATACTGTATCACTCTGGCACGACAGAAGCCTTGTTTCATTCAGTTGCTGACTTCATTTGTACGGTATCTTTTTTATATTGTTCTAAAAAATGATAATGTTCTTTAAATACTATTCATTATTCATCTTATTGCCTTCCTGATACATTTTGTTATAAATATGCTTTGGTATGTCTTACAACCTTCTGGTCTCTTTATGATGAGCACATATTTCAAGGAGCACTAGAGGCCTTATCCAGCCATAGGCAACTGGCACCATGTGTATGAGAATGAGTTGATCTGAGCCCTCCACACAGATGCCGGCAAACAGAGAGCATACATCCTGCTCATCCACATGTGTGACAGCCCTGAGATCCGGGCAGGACACTGAGCAAATGGCTCATAAACAGAGGTATTGTTGTAGAGCACAAGGCTGCTTTGGGATGTCACAGACACTGAAGTTCTGGGATCACCATAGTCATCAGAGGACACATACTGGACATACACTCTCAGGGGTAGAAGGCAGATAAGATCAGCAGGGGCCGCAAAAGACAGGACAGTGGTTCTGATTATGAAATCACTATTGCCACACAAATTCCCTTTCCTTTCCTAATCATCCTTTAAAAAAATAAATAAATGAAAGGATTTTTAAAAGGCATCATATGCTGCAGAAAGCCCATTATGGAAAAGAACAAAGGATGCCTGGTACCTGAAGGTGGGCAGGGATTCTGAGAACAAACGATGCCCGGTACCGGAAGGTGGGCAGGGATTCTGAGAACAAATGATGCCCGGTACCGGAAGGTGGGCAAGGAGTCTGAGAACAAACGATGCCCGGAACTGGAAGCTGGGCAGGGAGTCTGAGAACAAACGATGCCCGGAACTGGAAGCTGGGCAGGGAGTCTGAGAACAAACGATGCCCGGTACCGGAAGGTGGGCAAGGAGTCTGAGAACAAACGATGCCCGGAACCGGAAGCTGGGCAGGGAGTCTGAGAACAAAGGATGCCCGGGTACCTGAAGGAGCGCAGGGATTCTGACTGAGAACCTGGCATTCTGGCTCCTCTTGTATGAAAATCTGTATGCTGGACATCTCCATTTCATCATCTTCAACAGCTTTACTTTCGACCCTTTTGAAACCTTTGTGAGATTGAAAAAAAAAGCTTAGAATCTTAATGTAATCGAACGATGGTTTTGGTTGTGAAAGCTCCGAAAAGTCCTAACACTAAAAACCCAAATTTCCATTGAGCTTTTACAACCATGCCCTTTCACTTCCTTAACTATTTATTTATTTATTTTTAATTCTTTAGTTTATTAATGAATTAATTGTGTGTGTCCCTCGGGGCACAGAGCGTATGTGGAAGGCAGAGGATAACTTTTGGGAATTAGTCCTCTCTGTCCTGTAGGTCCTAGAAGCTAAACTTGGGTCTTCAGGCTCAGTGACAGGAGGGAGCTTCTCTCTGCTGAGCCATCTCACAGGCCCCTTTCATTTCTTAAAGCAACAGGAAGAATCGTCTCGAGTTTGCAGCTCAGTTTGGTGTTTGAATGCCAGTGTCCTTTAGAACCACGTGACTCCAAGTGTGGACTGTGCCACTTACGAGCAGTAGGCATGGTGAAGCCCTCCCCACTCAGCAGTTTGTGTCAGGAATCCTTGCAAGAGATTCATTCCTGAGCACACGAAGGAGACACTCATGGCTTTCGTCTCTGGCTGATCCATCACCAAAGAAACAGACAGTTCCTACAAGAATTTATGCTGTAAATAAAACTAGGTGAACACTAAAACTAGAAACTCGGGTATTTATCAAACTCAGATTCAAAGCAAGAGTGAGTTTACAGAAGCCACATAATACTGCCTTAATCACAGCAAATTCTTCATCCACTCCTGCTCTCTTGGTTCCAAATGGCTTCCAGGCGAAAGAACGAATGACTATCTATCGTCCTTAATATTCAGCTTCTACTCTGGTAGGGAGATAAGTCTTGCAATTTGAACCATTAGGTCTGGAATTTTCAAGTTATTTCTCTGATAAATTTGTGCTGGGAACCCTTATTTTTCCTTCCTCAGAATCTTTCGGCTAGCAGGCTAATTCCCTCCCAGAACTCAGCCTCCCAATGCTCATTCCCTAAGGATGCAGCCTTTGGTATCTGAAGAGAGCGTCTTTCATGAAGAGTAAATTCTGGTAGAATGTGGCAAGTCCTAGGAGGATGGTGAGGGGCACAGTATGGTCCAAGGCTCTTTCCTGGAGCACCCTACCTTCAACAATCCACAGTTCACTGAACGTGTTGTTTTCTTTCTCCAAAGCAAATTTCAAAACCTTGGGCCAGTTCTCCTTATCCGATCTGAGAAGACATTCAACCATCTTCTCCGCACCTGCCATCATCCCTTTGGTGAAACAGATCTGAGCGAGACAAATGCAGCACACCATGGATCAGTTAGCTCTGTCTTCGCTGAAGAAGTATCTACTCAGGTAGCATTTGACCAAAATCACCGTGAAGGATGGTTCAGTAGGCCTTGGTTCACATCATTTTGCCCCACCCAGTACTAGCTTCTAAGATATTCTTTCCTTCACCTTTGTCCTTTATATGTGATATCAATAGATCAAGCCAAATGTTCTCATCTTCTGAATCCTGACATCCATTACCACCAGCAATCCCAGGGCAAAAAAGCTAACCTGTATGACAACCATTCACACAAAGGGTATCAGCATACAGAGCTATTTGAAAGGCTCCAACCGCACAACAATAAATATTTTACAGAGTAGGTATTCTATGACTCTTATGTCTAATGATAACTAAAATGTACTGTGTATATGTTATTATGCATCAAGCTGACATAAGCAATGTATGTGCAATACCTCATTTAACCCTACCAGCATGTAGTTAAAGTACATTTGTCTTATTTTAGACGTGGAAAAACAGATGCTTAGAGAAGCTACAGGAATTGCCCAGGATCACATTTATAATAAATGTATCTATGTCCAAGAGCCTACCTTTTTTCTTTTCATTCGCTATACTGTTCAATGTGATTTGCATGTGCATAAAACACTATTGGGAGAAAGAGTAGCAAGGCAACTTTAACTGAGAACAGGCTAAACTTCAAATAGCCTAGCAGAAAAATGACCCCATTCACATTAAAAATTCTTTTCTAGTCATTACATTTTCTAGTTGAGGTCTTTTATGGGTATCAATTATCCTTTGAGGGCCTAAAATAAGACAGAAAACAGGAGCCATTTCCATGAGTCTCAGCATTTTTCTCTAAATTTGGTCTTTTGCATTAATTTACCTGTCTGATTTCCTCACATTCCTGATTAATCAAGCATTCAGACAATTCAGGAAGGATATCTGTTGGGTTGATTCTGGTCTTAAATTCTGGCTGTAAACGCTGTAAAAGTAATCTGTGTTCCTCTAACTTTTCAAGTTTTTGGAAATCCCAACTTTCGATGGCTTCATAAAGTCCACAGTAACCTGAAAAGAAAGAAAAGTGGGGATATCTTAAATGAGCCCAACATAAAACTCTTTGACCATCAAAATCATAGGAATTCTGTTTGAATCAATGGTAAGAGACCTCAAATACATGGTGCCAGACCCACGTGGTTTTTGTCTTTTAAATGCCCTCAGGCATTTAGTCACAGCGGTGAAGGTCAACTAATACAGCTATCCATGATTTTCCACGGAGAAATAGCATTTATTTTTGGCACCCAAAATTCGTTCAGGTCTTCCCAAATTCATTATCTTTCAGGGTAAAGTCCTAAGGACAGATGTGAAGCTTTATATTTGCCCTTAGTATTAAATCTTCAAAATGCCCCCATGCACGTTAACAACAACCTGCAATTTACTTTTTAAAAATATTATTTATTTATTTTATGTGTGTCTATGTGTACCATGGGTGTGTCTGTTGCCTGCGGAGAGCAGAAGAGGGTGCCAAATCCCTGGAACTGGAGTTACAGAAGTTTGTGAGCCATCATGTGAGGGCTGGGAACCAAGCCTGGGTCCTCTGCAAGAGCAGCAAATGCTCAGAGCCACAGAACCACATTTTCAGTCCCCGATTTACTTTTTAAATTAGTCAAATTCATCATGTTTACCTTCTTAGTAGGAACTAGTAAAAAAAAAGAAATATGAATCTTACTTCCTGCTCTTGAAGATCCTTCCTTCCACACCATTTCAAGAAAAGATTATGCCAATGGGCAAATCAAGGGGGGAAATGGCTTCCAATTAAAGTAACCCAAGAATGTCTCCTCCCTCTAAGGTGCCTGGACAGAACCCCCAGGCTTCCCTGCCTCTAAGACCCACATTTACTTCATTCAGTAGCCTGGGAAGACAATGGGTTTTATTCCTACATACCCAGGAAACTAACAAAAGAGCTCCAGGACAGGGGAGAAGGTCCAGTAGGTGAAGAGCTCACCACACACACAAGCATGAGGACCTGAGTTCAATCCCCAGCTCTCTCATGTCAACAGCCAGGTGGAGCAGCGTGGCCCTATAATCCCAACCAGTCTAGCCAAAATGGTTAAACTCTGGGTTCAATGAGAGACCCAGGTTCAAAACCTAAGGTGAAAAGCTCCTGAGGAAGACACTTAATGTCAACCTCTGGTCTACACAAGAGTGCCCTCAGACGTGTACACACACACACACACACAAACATATGCACGTGTTCATCCCCTACCTTCCCCAACTGACCTCCCCGCTCCCACACACAAAGAAGCTTCGCCATGACGAAAAGGAATCCGCTGGATTCTGTTAGGACAATCTCAGTATGCTATCGCCCCTGCAGTGTCTTTTCAGGCTGCCATGAAACGTTAGCAAGAGAAGAAAAGAAATGTGCATAAGCCATATCCAGCAAACACCAGCACTCATGACATGTCTGACGCACAGCTACATGCTGAGGCACGGCCACTACATGCCTGACGCACAGATACATGTCTGACACACAGCTATATGTCTGATGCACAGCTACATGTCTGAGGCACAGCCACTACATGTCTGACATACAGCTACATGTCTGATGCATAGTTATATGTCTGACACATAGTTACACGTCTGAAGCACAGTTACATGCCTGATGTACAGCTACATGTCTGATTGACAGCTACATGTCTGATGCACAGCTACATGTCTAATGCACAGCCATTACATGTCTGATGCACAGCTACATGTCTGATGCACAGCTACATGTCTGATGCACAGTTACATGTCTGATACACAGTTACATGTCTGATGCACAGTTACATGTCTGACGCATAGTTATATGTCTGATGCACAGCTACATGTCTAACGCACAGCCACTACATGTCTGATGCACAGCCACTGTATGCCACTCATTTTTGGAAAGCCGTAAGTGTTCAGCAGAGTGCACATACCTCTTCTGCAACATTTTTCATAACCTCTAAAGTTATTCTATATGTGTTTAAAAGGTTCTTATTTACATATATTATTTAGAAAGTTCAGAAAACTAGTAGAGGCTAATAAATTTAAAATATATAATTCATGGTTTATTGTAGTTAAAAAATTATAAAATTTACCACCTAACCACTTTTAATTAAGTTCAGCAATGTCGAGTAAACTGATTATGACAAAATGAGCTCAAGGGTGTTTTCCTTGTGTGAAAACTGTAAGTCTATGCCCATGAGCAAGGCCTTTGTCCCTCGCTCCACCTCCTGCAAACACCATTCTGTTCCTATGGCTCCGAGTCGGAGGCTGGCGTGGGTGGAACACTTACAGCACTGTGGCTCACTTACCTGGTGCAAACCGTCTCAAGGCTCACCCACGTGGTAGCATAAGTGAGCTTCCCTTCCTCTGGAGAACTAGAAAGGATTCTGCTGTAGGCGTGTACCATGTGTTTTTCTCCTTACATTTTATTTGTTTTTTAACTGTTTATTCATTCTGCGATGCTGAGATATGTTTGAGTCTAAGGCCTCACCATTACCTGGGGGAGTGCTATCACCCGGATGGACGCTATTTGGGATGAAGGCTATTTGCACGGCTCGTATTTTAGCTGTGGTGGGAAGCGCAGCTATGAACACGAGTGCAGAATTCGCTCTTCAAAGCTTTGTTTTAACTCTTTAGGGGAAAATTCCAGGAATGGGTCTTAATGCAATGGGATTTTTGTTTGTTTGTTTGTTTTATTTTCCACAGCAGCAATAGCACTTTAGAGTCTGCAAATAGTGCACAAACCTTAGAGTTTCCCCACATCCTCACAGGAGTAATGGGTGTGCAGCAGTAACTCGCTGGAGAGTTCCTTCCCATTTCATTGAGGATGAGTTGACTTTGAGCATCTTTTCACATGTGTGATGGCTAGTTGTATGTCTGGAGAAATGTCAAACCCTTTATTTTTATTAGGAGTGGGACAGGGCGGAGGCACCGGAGTGCCACAGCGCATGTATGGAGGCTGGGGAGTTATCTGCAGGAGCTGGTTCTCCCTTTCCACCTTGTGTTAAGGCAGGGTCTCTCTTTTTGTTTCTGCCATATACAAAGCTAGCTGGCCCAATAGCTTCTGGGCCACCCTTCTGTCTCTACCCCATCTCATGTAAGAATGTTGGAAATTCAGATGCACACAGCTGAATCCAGCTTCTTCGCGTGGGTTCTGGGAACCCAATCCTGTGCAGCAAGCCCTTTCATGAGCTGAGCCCTCTTACCAGCCCACCTGAGCAGCCAATCCACTTTGTCTATTATTTTAACCAGGTTTCCTCTGTTGAGTTACAGGAGTTCCTTATATTATATAATATATATCCTATATATTATAGATAATAATCCCTCATCAAATGCATGGTTTGTAAACATTTTCTCCCATTCTACGGGTTGATCTTCCACTCTGGCAGCTGTGACCATTAATGTACAAAGATTTTCAGATTTTATGCAGCCTCATTTGTCTCTTTGTGTTCTTCCTGGCTATGTGCTTGACATCATGTGTGCAAACGGACATGCTTCACCCCTCATGGTCCAATATACATGTTTTAAAATTCCCATAATGTAGATGTTTAACTTATCAACTCCTTCCCTTTTGTCAGAGTAGTCACAAGGCATTTGTTTGCTTCCCTAACAATGTGTTTAGTTTGGCTCAGGTGGAACTTTATAGCTATGGCAGCTTATGATATAAAATTTAATACCACATGCCTACAATTCAGCAGAATTGTCATTCACGTTCACACAGCTGCACTGGAGCGTAATGGGCCTCTGTGTCAACACTATAAAACTGACTTGCTCGTTCTCCTCTTAAAAGACATGGGTATTCTAGTAACACGGACGCCTCTTCCCCCGTTAAAACAATCCTGTAGGTTCCTTTGGATGTTTCTGGTAGATAATTCTATCATCTGCCTGAAAATGGTCTTTACTTGTCCTTGAACAATGAGGCACAAACTACATACAGACGCCTCAAAATTAATCCCTTTTCCCTTATTGCATTCAAACTCAGCAGAGTAAAGTAAGTCTGGTTTGTGAGTGAGAAGAAGGAACCAACCTGCATTGTACAGGGCATCCAAAAAGGCCCGGAACCAGCCTTCCGTCTGCAGCTGCAGCAGGTACTGGAGGAACAGGGAGGCAGCTTCCATGGGGCCCTTGTTGTTTTTCTCAGCCTGGATGAACTGGACCTCCTCTGCAATCAGAAGCAAGAACAGGTGAGCAGCCTGCAGAACCACTCCTTACTGGGAGGCGAAACAGGCCAGCCCCTCCCACCTGGGCTGGAAGTCATAACCACACAACAGAAGCAGCTTTGGGAAGCAGCAGACTCTGCTCATTCATCAATACACACTTCCCATCCTTTACACAAGCGGGTGCAGAGCTCCAAGGGTGCACTCTGCGAAAAGAGTGCCTTCAAGACTTTTGAAAATAGATAAATAGATAGATAAGCTCCCCAAAGTTGGCAGAAGTCATAGTGGAAGGTGTTACATAGAAGGAAGCAATGGCTGGACTGAGAGGGTGGGGTGAGACCCCATGGCGTCAATAACCTGTGCAGCAGGCGCAGTAAGCAGCTTGAATTAAAAGTACGCTTGTGATATTTTGTTCTGGGTTCCTGCTAAGAGTGAAAAATACAGCAGAAAAATGAGGGAGCTAAAGAGACCAGTGAGAGCGGGGGCGGGTGGGTGGGCAGGAAACACTAGCAATTGCTAGCTTCAAAATGAGGGTATGGGTGGAAGGGACGGGAGGGAAGGGGGAGGAGGAGAAGGGGAGGAGATGAAAATTTTTAATAAAAAAATGAGAAAAAAATGGTATTCATTTTGAATAGACATGCTAACTCTACCTAGGAAGTAAACAAACCACTCTCCGACTGTAGTCCCACATAGTCATTTTTTTCCATAGCAGACAGAGTACAAATTTCAGAGGAGAGAGCCAGTTGCCAGTGTGGTTTTCTGTGCATTCTTAGAGACTAGGAGACCTGGCCTGCAACACTTAACAAAGGTATCGGGAAAGAGCAAGGAGAGGAAGTCGTCTGCTTTAGCTCTCATTTAAGGATCTCTATCAACAGCAAAGTTCCTGTTAATAGTCACACTTTCTCTAGTCAAGGGAAGAACTTGACGGACTTTAGAGCCTGGACTCCATCCCAACTATTGAATTACAGTAAAAAGAAGCCCTTTACCTACAGCGCAACCCCTCTGTTCTCTCTTCCCTTTGCACTAAACAGTCACTACCCAACTTCACAGATTTTAATTATTCGGGATTTTTCAGGCCTTGCAAGGCAAGTACTCTACCACAGAGCTATTGGCCCGGCTCCCATCTGGACATTAATGTAAATGGTTCCATGTAGCATATAGTCTTTGCAACTGGCATCTTTTGTTGAACATGTTTTAAGGTTCATTCATCTTGTACATGCTATCATTCTTTCCTTTAATAAAAAGATATAAGAACGTAACAAGCCAATGAAATCCCATCGCTCGGCAGGCACTGGGGCCGTGTCTACTTTTTGGGTATTATAAATAGAAATGCAACGAGTGCTTCTCTTGCTGTGAAGAGACATCATGACCGTGGCAACTTGTATAAAAGAAAGCATTAATTGGGGGCTGTATCGGGGAGTAAGCCCATTGTCATCATGGCAGGGAGTAGGACCTCACGCATGGTGCTGCAGCAGTACCTGAGAGTTACATCCTGATCTGCAGAGAGAGAGAGAAAGAGAGGGAGGGAGGGAGACCGGGGTTAGCGTGGGCTTTTGAGACCTCACTCAGCGACATTTCCTCCACCGAGGTTACACTCCCACAAGGCCACACTTCCTACTTCTTCTAATCCTTTTAAACAGTTCCTCCACTCTGGTGACTGAGCACTCAGATATATGAGCCCATGGGGGCCAGTCTCATTCAAACAGCCACAGTGCTCATAGACAGGTTTTGTGCAAACGCGCTTCTCGTAGGTACACTTATAGATATGATGAGACTGCTGGGCCATGCAGTAGCTTCGCTTGAACAGAGTGCAGAATTGATACACCGTTTTCCAAAGAAGCCGCACAATTTTGCAATCCCACTAGCAACCTGAGATTTATTTTCTACACATCCTAACTGGTGCCTGTGACCATCTTTCTCCTTAAGCCATCTGTATGAGCTGCCTGTGGCTGCGGCGACACTTTGACACCCACCACATAGCTTAAGGCAATAGCGACATTTTTTTCACAGCTCCAAGCCTGTACATCTGAAATCAAGGTGTTGGTGGGGCGATGCTTCCATCGAGGACTAGAGGAAAGCGCTTCCCTTGCCTCTTACAGCTTGGGCGGCCATCAGGGTTCCTGGCGTCCTCCTGTCTCTGCATCTTCACACTGCGTCTCTGCAGCTGGCTTGAGGTCTCCCCCTACACCTCACCTCTGTCTTCACAAGGTATCTTCTTGGTCTTTATGCCTCCACATCTTATAAGGGTATCAGTCACACAGCATACCACCTTACTCCAATAGGACCCCACTTACCTCTGCAAAGACCCCCATCTCTAAATAAGATCATGTTCTGAGCTACCTGGAATTAGCACCCCAGCATAATTCAACTCACAACAGCAACCAATCCGGTCACTTCTAGCTTCCCTAGTCCGCAACCTTACCTCTTTGAGTCCTAACATCTGTCCTGTTGCTCACAGCTGTGCTCTTACCTTCTGTGACATGACCTTCCCTTAGACCAGCGGTAGCTGATACACCACAAGGCCCAGACTTGTCCCAGACACAGCAGAGGCCTTCCAGGTTAAGCTGTCTTGTCAGATCCTGGGCAGTTCAGACTCTGCACTTTGTAGGGCTCATCCTGCTGCCTATCACACCCAAGACGGCTGCTTACAAGTCAGTGATAATCCCATCAAGATCGCCAGGTTTTCCACGCAGAGAAAATCAACAGTTCCCACCGTTTACTATTCTGGGGCCCCCATGTGCTGTTATCCTCAGCTACCCAAGGTAGCAGCTTTTAAAGCTCCTCTATGTGGAGCCTCTGGCTAGAACACTTAGCGTTGTATACAATAACTATGCGCTTATCTTCTCCTTTCTAACACTGTTACGTGGACAGTTTTCATACTACTAGACACGGTGCCTGGCTTATTCATGTGTCCAGATGGTGTCACTAAGAAATGGATGCTGAGAATACTATCCACCCAGTGCTCCCCTAGGGTGGGGGTGAGCACGTGACTCCAAAGGAACTCTGAAAAGATCCTATAGCCCACACCTACATAGGGAAGCACATAGTTTTCTGGAAAAGATGTGTCAATAGTTCTCTCACGAGATGGAGCCAGTGCCCACAGTCATAAATGCAATTTGAAAGGGTTATAATGAGCCGGACAGTGGTGGCGCACGCCTTTAATCCCAGCATGCATGCAGGAGGCAGAGGTGAGTGGATCTCTGTGAGTTTGAGGCCAGCCTGGTCTACAAGAGCTAGTTCCAGGACAGCTAGAAAAGAGAAAGAAACCCTGTCTCGAAAAAAAAAAAAGTAAAGGTTATAATGAAAGAGAAGGACATGGAGCATGTATGAGTAATTCCCACTGTCTTCTAGTACAGCAAAAAATGTAAGTCAAAAATCTTATACCCGGCCATACCTGCTGTTTCACAGTCATGTGTATTGGGGTCTGTGTGTGGGTTGTGTGCATGTGAAGAGGATGTCAGATCCCATGGAACTAGAGTTATAGGCGACCTGATTCAGATGCTGGGAACCCACGTTGGGCCCTCTGCAAGAGCAGTACGTTCTCCCCACTGCTGAGTCGTCTCCAGCCCCTTACCACCCTATGTCTTAAGTTAGATCTCTTCCTCTTCACATCCCACACCCTCTATTTTGAAAGGGTGGTTGACTCATTTGGGGAACTCAATTTGTAAGAACCCTTTGTGTCTTAGGAAAAGGCTGCATTTCTAACTGTTTGTTCTGGACTGTGAAAAACATAATGCACCTTCCTGCAGGAGGACTGAAGGAGGCTTAGCTGACAGCTTAAATGTGGAATGTGGGTGTTGATTGGTAGCTTTACTTTTAAAAATGGCTAGCAATATTTTGATTTTCTTTCGGTTAAGTGTTATTTAAATGTACTATTTTGTTATTGCTCTTTATTTCTTTATTTGCTTCTTTGAGTGTGTGTGTGTGTGAGAGAGAGAGAGAGTGTGTGTGTGTGTGTGAGAGAGAGAGAGAGTGTGTGTGTGAGAGAGAGAGAGAGTGTGTGTGTGTGAGAGAGAGAGAGTGTGTGTGTGTGTGTGTGTGTGAGAGAGAGAGTGTGTGTGAGAGAGAGAGTGTGTGTGTGTGTGTGTGTGTGTGTGAGAGAGAGAGAGTGTGTGTGTGTGAGAGAGAGAGAGAGTGTGTGTGTGTGAGAGAGAAAGTGTGTGTGAGTGTGTGTATGTGTGTGTGTGTGTGTGAGAGAGAGAGAGAGTGTGTGTGTGTGAGAAAGTGTGTGTGAGTGTGTGGGTATGTGTGTGTGTGAGTGTGTGTATGTGTGTGTGTGTGTGTGTGTTGCATGTGTATGCCATGGCAGATGTGCAGAGATGCCAGGGAACAATTTGCAGGAGCTGGTTCTCTCTTTCCACCATATGGGTGTCCTTGGCATCAAACTCAGGTCATCAGGTTTGGCAGGAAGTGCCTTTACCTATGAGGCCATCTTGTGGTTCCAAAGTATGATGTTTGGAAATTATTTAAATAATTTTTAAAAGTCCTATGATTAATTCTAGGGATATAGACTACTTATCAACAATTTAGTATCATGGACATGTATTCTCAAAATTCTCAAACATTATTTCCATCATGTAGACATAGAAACTGAAACAGATTTAAAACATTTTTCGGGGTCGGGGGGGCTGAGCCTGCAAATTAAAGAATAAATTTATAGAAGCCATGCTTCAGAACCTTTGCTACGTACTTATGTAATACAGTATCTGAGAAAGCTTATACACTGTGCGCCTTTAATCCCAGCACTAAGAAGGCAGAGACAGGCGGATCTCTGTGAGTTCAACACCTGCCTGCTCTACAAGAGCTAGATCCAGGACAGGTACCAAGGCTACACAGAGAAACTCTTTCTCGAAAAACCAAAAAGTCTAATTAAATGCACAAAATCATTAGGAGGTACTTGGAAAAATTGTACTTAAAACTAACTAGAAGAAACTGACAAATTCCTAGCCACTTGTAGCCCATCCAAATTTAATCAAGAGGATATAACCAAACAGGTCTATACCAAAAAATGAGATTGAAACAGTAATAAAAAAGAAGTTTCCCAACAAAGAAAAGCCTAGAACTAGACGGATTCACTGCTGAATTCTACCAAACCTTTAAAGAAAAGCTAACATAAATATCCTTCAACATATTCCATAGACCAAGGGGAAGGGACAGACATTCTACGAAGCTAGCATTACTCTGATAGCGAAATTAGATTAGTACATGGCAGGAAGGAGAGAGGGAAGGAGGAAGAAAAATCCTTTTTTCTGACAAACATACAAGCCAGTAGCTTTCTGACATGCTTTTAGCAAACTTGGCGAGAAAGACACCAGAATAGGGGGTTACTAATCACAATAGCCTCAAACAAGCCCTAGCCAGAGTTCAAAGACTACTACAATGCAAGCGTCCAAGACCAAAAAAACAAAGAACAAAGCAAAACAATAGCTTTCATCTTAGAGGGAATAAGAGATAATAAGACAGTTTATTCTGGAGCCATTTTGAGTGACCGCGGCTCAGGAAAACAGATTTAGGTTACCCCAAACTCTATGTTCCAAATGGAAGCAGTCTTAGGAATTTCCATCCATCCATCCATCCATCCATCCATCCATTCATCCATCCATCTATCCATTTACCCACCCACTGATGAACTTTTAGGTTGGTTCTATCTCCAGCCATTGTGAATTATCAGGTGTCTCCCCCAGGTTGTCCCCACTCCATCCCCCACGATTCTCCTCTCTTGCTTCTCCCTGCTATTTTCTCTGCTCCAAAAAAAGTTGCCATGGCGAGGCCAGCCTGCTTCTTTGTCTCTCTGCTCTGGACTCTCCCAGATACCTCTGTTTGCTCTCTCTCATATCTATAATTTAAAAAAAAAACCTTCCCCTAAGCGTAGAGCCGTTATTTCAGGGGTTCTCACTGTCCTCGCTGACATGAAAAAGTGCAGAGATAGACACAGGTGTGTAAGCCTCTCTGTGCTAGTTGGATTTTGAGTTCTTTTTTTTCCTTTTGGTTTTTTTAGAGACAAGGTTTCTCTGTGGCTTTGGAGCCTGTCCTGGAACTAGCTCTTGCAGACCAGGCTGGCCTCGAACTCACAGAGTTCTGCCTGCCTTTACATCCCAAGTGCTGGAATTAAAGGTGTGTGCCACCACCACCCAGCTTCCTCCACATTCTTGTGGAGCATTTGTTGTTACCTGATTCCTTGCTAGACAGCCGAGCTGATTAAGGTGCACTGTCCTTCTGTTAATGATAGATTTGGGGTCATTTGTGCTTCTTTATGTATTTTTTTGAATATACAATGACAAGCCTACAGACACTATTATTCTAAATAGGAGAAATTTAGAGCATTTCCTCTAAAATCTGGAACGAGACAAGGGCGCCTGTTTCTCCTCTTATTATTCAATATAGCGCTTGAAGTCTCAGCTAGAACAATACAAGAGACATAAATAAAACTGACCCAACTAGGAAAGGAAGAAGTCAAATTATCTCTATTTGCAGACAATATACCTAAAAGGACCCCAAAGACTCCACGAGAAAACTCAGCCCTCACAAAAACTTTCACCAGGGTGTCAGGATACGCAGCACACATAGAGAAAACCGTAGCTTTTCCTACATACCAATGACAGCCTTTCCTACATACCAATGACAGCCTTGCCCAGGAAGAAATGGGGAAAGGAGGGGGGTGTCATCCACAATAGCTTCAAACAAACAAACTCTAACCAAAAGAGGTGAAAGGCTACTACAGGCTAAACTTTCAAGACACCAAAGAAAGAAATTCATGAAGATAGCAGAAGATGAAAAGAGCTCCCAAGATGGGCAGAATTAGTACTATACAAATAGATATAGTGCCAAGAGCAATGTACAGATTCAACATAATCCACATAAAAAAATCTCAGTCTTCACATCATCTTTACAGACTATTTAAAAAAAAAAAACCTAAAATTCATGAAACTGAGAGGACAGGAAGATTCCTTAGACGGGGAAGAGAGGGAGAGAGAGATGGAACACGTGTGGTGGGCCATGCCTTTAATTCCAGCACTCAGGAGGCAGAGGCAGGCGGATCTCTGTGAGATCAAGGCCAGCCTGGTCTACAGAACAAGTTCCAGGACAGGACCCAAAGCTACAGAGAAACCCTGTCTTGAAAAACCAAAAAAAAAAAAAAAAAGGAGGGAGAGGGAGAGAGGGGGAGGGGGAGGGGGAGGAGGGGGGGGAGAGAGAGAGAAGAAAAAGAGAGAAAGAGAAAAGAAGAGAAGAAGAAAGAAGAAGAAGAAAGAAAAGAAAGAAAGAAAGAAGAGGGACGGAGGGAGGAGGGGGGTGTGGAGGCGAAGAGAGAGAGCGTCAGAGAGAGAGAGACAGGAAGAGATACGAGAGAGAGAGAGAGAGAGGATGTAAGGAGAGAGAGAGAGGAAAGAGAAAGGAAAATGAAAGCAGAGCAGGGGTCATTTGGTGGAGGGAAGGAAACTGTCCAGAGAGGAAAGAATGGTAAGATTAAAAGAATGGTAGTCACACCACTTGTAAGCTAAGAGATGTCTTGTGTGGGTTTCCTGTCCTCGGGGTTCAAGGCTAGTCCAGTCATTAGGGTGTCTTTTTCTACTTTTCTCTGGCAGAACGGGGAGTGGGGACCCTGAGGGATTTTCTCTGCCTCACTGAACATCCTGTTTAAACTGCAGAGCAAAGAAACCCCGGGATTAACCTGCAGTTTTTACCGCCGTCCAACACCAGGAAAGACAGCAAGCACTAGTCAAATGAAAAGTAACAACTGTCACCCAGTCGCCTCCCATCACCCCTCGGGGGACATCTGTTTGCTCATCTCGGGTGGAAGCCCTCATAACAATCTACAAAGTGTCTCAATTAAATCTCAAAAAAAAAAAAAAAAGCTGGACGTGAAACACTGTACAAAACTCTAAACACGTGGAGTCTGGGGAAAGTTTTCCTCCACGGGCTTCCCCTTAGCAACATCGTTTGACAGCATTTTGTGTGTGTCATGGATCAGTCCTCATGTTTCATGAGCCCCTCACCTCCACCTTTGCCCCAAAGCCTTGCTCTGTACAGCAATCTGGGGGGGGGGGGGAGAGGGGATTCTTACTTCTTAATCTCTCATGCCAGGACCAGAGAGTCACACAGACGATTTCCACAAGTTACTATACACTTTGCTTGAACTCTGTCCCTGCCCATCAAACCCAGACGCTGTCTAGTCTAATATGCCCTGCAGGTCTGGCACAAACCCAGTGTTCCTAGGTTAGTTACACAAATTGGCCTAAAGAAAGTAAAAAGAGTGTGTGTGTGAGGGGGGGGGGGGACAGAACCCCAATTAGTTTTGGCTTGAGTGATTTAAAACAAAACAAACCAAGAAATACACCAACAGCCTGAGAGGACAACTCACCATCCTGGAGCCAGGGACCCATGTAGCTGAGGATGTAGGTGGGGTCCAGAGTCTTCCTGACATAGTCTCTGAATGCTTGCAGATTCTGCCGCTGTTCAGCTGTCATTCTGTGGCTCCCCGCGAGCGATGAGCGCCCTGGCTCCCCCAAAGTCGCCGCGGATTTGAGCGCAGAGGGGACTTTCCTAGGCTAGGAGGCACCCTAGGGACAAGCGGCCAGGGCCAGTGCCTGGAAACCGAAACTGCCTCACAGCGCTGGGGGCGGGGATCCAGTTACGTTTCGTTTCGTTTCTCATCCACAGAGCCGCTGGCCTGGAGGGACCCAAAGGCACCTTGGCAACTGCCTTGAAGTTTGCGCATTGCTTTCGGACTGGTGCGGTTTGTATTATAAAGTACGCACAGTTGAAGTGTACAGTTCAATGAATTTCGAAAAATGGAGACACCGGTAACCACTTCTGCCAGATCAGCCGGGTCCTCCTGTAATCTGTTTTCCCTTTATTAAGAAACTACCTCCTCTTTTCCAAGGAGGGAGGGGGGGGGCATGCCAGTTTGCATCCCCACTCATAGAATTAAAGAGCTAAAGTTGACATGCATCCGCTAGGTACAGATAACCTTTCTTCCTTCCTTCCTTTCTTCTTCCTCTCTCTCTCTCTCTCTCTCTCTCTCTCTCTCTCTCTCTCTCTCCCTCTCTCTCTCTCTCTCTCTCTCTCTCTCTCTTCCTACTTCATTTATTTATTAGCTTATTAAGACAGGGCTTATCATTTGTTTCTTTGGGTTTTTTTTTTGCTTGTTTGTTTTTATTTTGTTTTGTTTTTTGGAGATGGGGTTTCTCTGTAGTTTTAGAGCCTGACCTGGAAATAGCTCTTGTAGACCAGGCTGGCCTCAAACTCACAAAGATCCACCTGCCTCTGCCTCCCAATTGCTGGGACTCAAGGCGTGCGCCACCAGCTCCCTGACCCCCCACGGGAGGGTTCTGATTTCTCTCATCAGCACCCTACAGTTCCAGGGGTACAAATCTTACTTATGTTCCATGAAATTTATTCTATGTTCTTTTTTATTGATATTTATTGAGCTCTACATTTTTCTCTGCTCCCTTCCCTGCCTCTCTCCTCCCCCTTCAACTCTCCCCCAAGGTCCCCATGCTCCCAGTTTACTCAGGAGATCTTGTCTTTTTCTACTTCCCATGTAGATTACATCTATGTAGGTCTCTCTTAGGGTCCTCATTGTTGTCTAAGTTCTCTGGGATTGTGGTTTGTAGGCTGGCTTTCTTTGCTTTATGTTTAAAAAACACCTATGAGTGAGAACATGTGATAATTGTCTTTCTGTGTCTGGGTTACCTCACTCAACATAAAGTTTTCTAGCTCCATCTATTTTCCTGCAAAATTCAAACTGTCATTTTTTTTCTGCTGTGTAATACTCCATTGTGTAAATGTACCACATTTTCCTTATCCATTCTTCGGTTGAGGGGCATTTAGGTTGTTTCCAGGTTCTGGCTATGACAAACAAAGCTGCTATAAACATAGTTGAGATCGAGGGGTATTTAGGTTGTTTCCAGGTTCTGGCTATGACATACAAAGCTGCTATGAACATAGTTGAGCACATGTCCTTGTAGCACGATTGAGCATCCTTTGGTTATACCCAAAAGTGGTATTATTGGGTCTTGAGGAAGGTTGTTTCCTAATTTTCTGAGAAATCGCCATCCTGATATCCAAAGAGGCTGTACCAGCTTGCATTCCCATCAGCAATGTAGAAGTGTTCCCTTTTTCCCACAACCTCTTCAGCATAAGTTGTCATCAGTGTGTTTGATCTTGACCATTCTTACAGGTATAAGATGGAATCTAAGAGTTGTTTTGATTTGCATTTCTCTGATGACTATGCATGTTGAACATTTCCTTAAGTGTCTTTCAGCCATTTTAGATTCCTCTATTGAGAGTTCTCTGTTTAGGTCTGTACTCCATTTTTTTTATTGGATTATGTGTTCTTTTGGTGTCCAATTTCTTGAGTTCTTTGTATATTTTGGAGATCAGCCCTCTGTCTGATGTGAGGTCAGTGAAGATCTTTTCCCATTCTGTAGGGTGTCTTTTTGTCTTGTTGACTGTGTCCTTTGCTTTACAGAAGCTTTTCAGTTTCAGGAGGTCCCATTTATTAATTTTTTCTCAGTGTCTGTGCTGCTGGGGTTATATTTAGGAAGTGGTTCCCTGTGCTAATGTGTTCAAGTGAACTTCCCACTTTCTCTTCTATAAGGTTCAGTATGGCTGGCTTTATGTTGAGGTCTTTGATCCATTTGGACTTGAGTTTTGTGCATGGTGCTAGATATGGATCTATTTTCATTCTTCTACATGTTGATATCCAGTTATGCCAGCACCACTTGTTAAATATGCTTTCTTTTTTCCATTTGATATTTTTTTGCTTCTTTATCAAAGATCAGGTGTTCGAAGATGTGTGCATTGATATCCGGGTCTTCTATTCGGTTCCATTGGTCCTCCTGTCTGTTCTTATGCCAGTACCAGGCTGTTTTCAGTACTGTAGCTCTGTAGTAGAGTTTGAAGTCAGGGATTGTGATGCCTCCAGAAGTTCTTTTATTGCACAGGATTGTTTTGGCTATCCTGGGTTTTTTTGCTTTTTCCAAATGAAGTTGAGTACCGTTCTTTCTAGGTCTTTGAAGAATTTTACTGGGATTTTGATGGGCGTATTCTATGTTCTTTAACACTAATGTAAATGGAATTGTTCTTGAATTTTCATTTTCAAATTGCTGCTACCATATAGAAATATAGGATTGATTTTGTTTGCTGACCTTATATCATGGAACAGTGCTAAATCGATGCCTCTGGAGTGCTGGGATTAAAGGTGTGCCCCACCACCACATCTGGCGACTTTATGACTTTTATTAATTTCCATGTTCCCAGTCTTTGTGCTTTTTATTTCCTTTTCTTTTTTTCTGCCACCCTGAGGTTCTAAAAGAAAACTGAATAAAAAAAAGTGATGAGAACTGACCAGCTTTATCCCTAATCTTGCTTGGAAATGAGCAGAGATTTTGGTGTAATCCACTTATGTTGCTGTGATAAAACAGTGGCCAGTGGGTTTATTTGGCTTCCTATTTTCAAATCTATCACCAGGGGACCCAGAGCAGGAACTCAAGGCTCTGAAGCAAAAACCGTGGAGGCGAGCAGCTTACCGGTGAATGCCTTTCTTAGAGCCCAGAGCAGCCTGCCTAGGGATAATATGCTTCAGGTGTGATAGGCATTGCTCTACCAGCCAGTATTCAACAAGTACCACGCAGAGGGGCAGGCAGAGCAGGCTGCTGGAGGCCACTCTGAGCTGAAATTCCCTCAGTCTAGGTTTCTGTCAAGTGGACATAAACTAAGACAGACGCTCTCTGTCAGATTAATGACATTTTCTTTCATTTCTAGTTTTTAAGTTTTCTTCTTCTTTAGCATGAATGGGTGTTGACTTTTTTTCAACTTATTTTGTTAACATGCCAAATTTTATTGATTTTATTTTGTTTTGTTTGAGACAGGATTCTATGTAGTCTAAAACGGTCTGAAACTCACTATGAAGCCTAAGATGACCCTTGAGCTGTTCCTCCTACTTCTGCCTCTAGAATGCTGGTGTTGAAGGTTTGTGCTAACATGTTTGTCTCATTGATTGACTTGTGAAAGTTAAACAGGCCTAGAATTCCTGGGATAAGTCTCTCTTGGTGACGATGTAACATCTTTTTACTATACTTCTGTATTCAGTTTACTAGTATTTTCATACAATGGGTCGTTTTTAATTTGTCTGTGTTCATAAAGGATACTGATCTGCAATTTTCTTGTAATGCTTTTTGTGCTAGTATCCTAGGAGTCTCTGTCCTAGTAACATGTTCACATTCAGTATTAACGGAGTTCAGCAAGGAGGCCGTTTACACTGTGAGTCAGTTGTTGTATTTGTTTGAATTCAATTTCTTTATTACACATAAGGCTATTCATATGCTTTTAAACCGTATCTTGAATCAGTTTTGGTAAATTGTGATCTTATTTTCAAATGCCACAATAATTAAATGAGAATCTATTAGACTGGAGCAACTTGAAGGCCCAGAAAAGGGGCCTTAAGAACAGAGGGGAGACAAGCTCGGGCAGTTGCAGGCTCATTGGCGCCTCAGGGTGGCAGAAGGAAAGAAAAGGAAATGAAAAGCACCAAGACTGGGAACATGGAAATTAATAAATGTCATAAAGTCACCAGACGTGGTGGTGGGGCACACCTTTAATCCCAGCACTCCGGAGGCATCGATTTAGCACTGTTCCATGATATAAGGTCAGCAAACAAAATCTACCTGTGTTTCTGTATGGTAGCAACAATTTGAGAATGAAAATTCAAGAATAATTCCATTTATCTTAGTGTTAAAGAACATAGAATAAATTTAATGTAACATATGTAAGACTTGTACCCTTGAAACTGTAAGATGCCGGCTGGAGAGATGGCTCAGAGGTTAAGAGCACTGACTGCTCTTCCAGAGGTCCTGAGTTCAATTCCCAGCAACCACATGGTGGCTCACAACCATCTGTAATGAGATCTGGTATACAAGTATACATGCAAGCAGAACACTGTACATGCAGTAAATAAATAAATCTTAAAAAAAAGAAAGAAAAGGAAAGGAAAGAAACTGTAGGGTGCTGATGAGAGAAATCAGAGCCCTCCCGTGGGGGGTCAGGGAGCTGGTGGCGCACGCCTTGAGTCCCAGCAATTGGGAGGCAGAGGCAGGCGGATCTTTGTGAGTTTGAGGCCAGCCTGGTCTACAAGAGCTATTTCCAGGTCAGGCTCTAAAACTACAGAGAAACCCCATCTCCAAAAAACAAAACAAAAACAAAAACAAACAAGCAAAAAAAAACCCCAAAGAAACAAATGATAAGCCCTGTCTTAATAAGCTAATAAATAAATGAAGTAGGAAGGAAGGAAGAGAGAGAGAGAGAGAGAGAGAGAGAGAGAGAGAGAGAGAGAGAGAGAGAGAGAGAGAGAGAGGAAGAAGAAGAAAGGAAGGAAGGAAGAAAGGTTATCTGTACCTAGCGGATGCATGTCAACTTTAGCTCTTTAATTCTATGAGTGGGGATGCAAACTGGCATGCCCCCCCCTCCCTCCTTGGAAAAGAGGAGGTAGTTTCTTAATAAAGGGAAAACAGATTACAGGAGGACCCGGCTGATCTGGCAGAAGTGGTTACCGGTGTCTCCATTTTTTGAAATTCATTGAACTGTACACTTCAACTGTGCGTACTTTATAATACAAACCGCACCAGTCCGAAAGCAATGCGCAAACTTCAAGGCAGTTGCCAAGGTGCCTTTGGGTCCCTCCAGGCCAGCGGCTCTGTGGATGAGAAACGAAACGAAACGTAACTGGATCCCCGCCCCCAGTGCTGTGAGGCAGTTTCGGTTTCCAGGCACTGGCCCTGGCCGCTTGTCCCTAGGGTGCCTCCTAGCCTAGGAAAGTCCCCTCTGCGCTCAAATCCGCGGCGACTTTGGGGGAGCCAGGGCGCTCATCGCTCGCGGGGAGCCACAGAATGACAGCTGAACAGCGGCAGAATCTGCAAGCATTCAGAGACTATGTCAGGAAGACTCTGGACCCCACCTACATCCTCAGCTACATGGGTCCCTGGCTCCAGGATGGTGAGTTGTCCTCTCAGGCTGTTGGTGTATTTCTTGGTTTGTTTGGTTGGTTTTGTTTTTTTAAATCACTCAAGCCAAAACTAATTGGGGTTCTGTCCCCCCCCCCCCCCCCCACACACACACTCTTTTTACTTTCTTTAGGCCAATTTGTGTAACTAACCTAGGAACACTGGGTTTGTGCCAGACCTGCAGGGCATATTAGACTAGACAGCTTCTGGGTTTGATGGGCAGGGACAGAGTTTGTTTGAGACTGGGTTTCTCTGTGAAACCCTAGCAGTCAAAAGAGCTCCCTACACCAGACTGGCCTTGAATTCAAAGATTTGCCTGCTTCTACCTCCGCAGTGCTGGAATTAAAGGCACGTGCCACCACCACCCGAGTTGTACTAGCTTCTTAAAAGAGGATTCTGGATTACGCCTTTCCTATAGTTGTCCCTGTATTTTTTAAAAGCACGTGAGTCATTTTAAGTTTCCTTTTTCAAATGGTAATCTGCAACATTCCGTAAATCTTGATGTTATTTCCATGGAATCCCATTAGCAATAGTTTCTAGTGTCCTCGTGAATTCTTCTCGCCCTCTAAATAAGAATGCTAGGATTTTCTTAAATAGCTCAAAGCTACTGACTTCTGATTTTAATCTGTTGTGGTCATATACACTGCAATGCTTTAGCCTTTTGAAATTTAATGAAACTTGTTTAGGGCCTGGGCATTTGAACTTTTATGAAATCCATTCCAGCGGAACTTAAGCTTAACAATTGGAGTTTGAGGGACTGGAGAGACAGCTCAGCAGTTAAGAGTATTGACTGCTCTTCCAGAAGACCAGGGTTTGATTCCCAGCACCCACATGTAAGCTCATACCTGTCTGTAACTCTAGTGCCCATGCATATAGTACACATACATACAGACATAAAATAAATACAAAAAAATAAAAACAAATCGTTCAGCCAGGCAGCGGTGGCATACGCACCTTAATCCCAGCACTTGGGAGGCAGAGGCAGGTGGATCGTTGTGAGTTCGAGGCCAGCCTGGTCTACAAGAGCTAGTTCCAGGACAGGCTCCAAAGCTACAGGGAAACCCTGTCTTGACAAACAAACAAACAACCAAAAAAAGAAGAAGAAGAAAAGTAAGAAAGAAAAGAAAAACAGAAATACTTAATACTTATTGGTATGGATTTAAAGTTTTGATTTTGTTGTTTGTTGTACCTAATTTTATTCTTCTGTATTTCATTCCTTTGAATTATTCAAATATAAATTTTCCTTTTCACCTTTAGTCATATTTCCTTCCTCATACATGTGTGCATGTATTTGTGTTTGTGTTATTTACTTGATGGTTGCACCAAGGATTCCTCACGCGGCATTAATTTATTTCAGTTCATTTGGATTTCAAACTGTACTTCATCAAGTAACAGATCCTTATAATCACAAAATTCCACGCTACCCCTCCTGCGGGAAGGTTACTATCAGAAACCCTTCCATGTGGTTTAAGACACAGTGGACAGTCATGAACTAAGAAGAACATAAGCCTTTCTGTAAGAAAGTCACAGTCATCTTTCCGACACCCCATTCTGCTCCCACCCCTGTGCTGGCCAAGGGTTGTTTCACTTTTCGTTTCCTTTCAATTTTTTAACAGCTCTAGGATTTCAAATAGGTCCCTCCCTCCCGTTTCATTTCCTATGCCTCAGCTTAAAACCTCTATTTGCTCATTCATTGTAACCACTTTGAGTTTACATTACACACACACACACACACACACATGTATTTATTTCTTTTCAGTTTTTTCGAGACAGGTTTTCTCTGTAGCTTTGCAGCCTGTCCTGGAACTAGCTCTTGTAGACCAGGCTGCCTCAAACTCACAGAGATCCACTTGCTCCCGAGTGCTGGGATTCAAGGAGTGTGCCACCACCACCCGGCATGTATGTATTTCTAATAATATCTTTAAAAACCCAAGCTAGGCCTGGTTTGGCCTACCTGAGAGGCTGAGGCAGGAAAATATTAAGACCAGTCTGAATAATTTAGTAATTTGTTTCGAAAGTAAGAGTGAGTAGAGTTAGGGATGGCTCTGGGTAGAGCATCTGCCCAGCACGTACAAGGCTCTGGGTTCAGTTGATCCCCAGTACTGGAAAACTAAATCCTGCTCGCAAATTCCTTCACGGGGTTACTGTTTTTTCCCTTAACTCTGTGTTGCCTCGCATGTTTAATAATTTTTTAATTTTATACTGGGCACTGTGGATAATTTACAGAATCTCTAGATTCTATTACCTTAATCTTGGGAACATTGCCTTTTGTTCTAACACACTAAATGATTAGTGCTTCACTTTGAAATCCCAGAAACTTCATTTACTCATTGTGGAAGCTCTGTTCTGGTTTTCCTTTAATATGATTTTAACCCTTAGTCCGGATCCAGTGTTCCCCAGTCTTTCCAGACTGTCTTCCAGGATGTCTTCGCTGTGAAGGCAGCTCAGAGACCTCAGGCTTTCACCCTTCCAGCTCTTTCTCACGTGGACCTTGGTATAGCCCCCGTACAAAGGCATCTCAGAGACAAAAACTAAAGCGAAAGCTCATGTGTAATCTCAGGGCTCTCACTGAGAGCCTCCTCTTTCTTCTTCTTTTTTTTTATTTTAAGATAGGGTTTCCCTGTGTAGCCCTAGCTGTTCTGGAACTAGCTCTATAGACCAGGCTGACGTCAAAATCAGAGATCCACCTGTCTTTGCCTCCTGAGTGCTGGGATTAAAGGTATTACCACTGCCTGGCAAGTGTCTCCTTTCTGAGATTTCTTCCTCAGAATCGTCACCCTGAAAGCTCCAAGGTCCATCTTATAAAAACAGTAATTGTGGCTTTCTCCTTAGAGTCTATCCTCCAACTACCCTGAGGAAGACTCTTAGAAGAAAAGCCAAATGAACTATTCTTATACAGAGAGGCTCCTATCTTCCAAAGGTTCAGTTCTGTCCAATTTCTTTTGGGTTTCTGCTGGTACCTTTATGCTGCTGTTCTTTATATTCTGTACACATTTATGTGTGTGTTACACAAACTCTTGTGCTACTACTTAAATTGTTTTCAGACACACTAGCCTTGAGCTAATGGTTCTCCTGAGTTCTGGGATTACAGGTATGTTAGCACTCCTGGTTTAGGCTTGGGGATTTTTGAGTGCTCAAGGCAGCCCAGATTAGCCTAGAACTTCTCATGTAGTTCAAGCTGGCTTTTAACTCCTAGTCTTCCTGTTTCTACTTGATGAGTGCTGAGATTGCAAAGTATGCCACTAGATTAGGCCCTAACGATTGGCTTTTAACTGAGAAAAACAAGATCAAGACTTGCCTTCAAAAGCTAAGTGTAATGGATCACATGGTGGCACACATCTTTAGCTCCCCACCTTAGGAGGTAGAGGCAGGGAGAGTTCTTTGAGTCTGAGGCCAGCCTGGTCTACATAGTGAGTTCCAGATCAGCCAGGCTACATGAGTCAGACCCTGTCTCAAAAAAAAAGGGGGAAAGGGTAATAATATGCCTTGTTTTATGCTTCCAGTGGGAAGTCTTATATCCTTGAATGGCAATGGATTAAATCATAGTTGTAATCTGATTCCTAGGTAAAATGTAACCATAGCCAGGGAAGAGGTGCCCCAGGATGGTAAGAAGAAATATTTAAATCTTGAACTCTCTCTTTGCTTAGGCATTATTGCTCAACATGTTTTCAGAGTACACACCAAAGCACTTCATAGACAGAACATTAAAAGTCGCCTTTATTCTAGGTTGTTTCCAGGTTCTGGCTATTACGAATAAAGCTGCTATGAACGTCCTTGTGGTATGATTGAGAATCCTTTGGGTATATACCCAAAAGTGGTATAGCTGGGTCTTGGGGTGGATTGTTTCCTAATTTTCTGAGAAATTGCCATATTGACTTTCAAAGTGATTATACAAATTTGCACGCCCGCCAGCAATATCCTCTCCAGCATAAGCTGTCAGTGTTTTTCATCTTGGCCATTCTAACAGGTGTAAAAGATGGAATCTGAGTTGTTTTGATCTGCATTTCTCTGATGACTAAGGATGTTGAGCATTTCCTTAAGTGTCTTTTGAAAATGTGGTACATTTACACAATGGAGTACTACACAGCAGTAAAAAAAAAAAGGTATCTTGAAATTTGCATGCAAATGGTTAGATCTAGAAAAAAACATACTGAGGTAACTCAGACCCAGAAAGATAAATATAATATGTATTTACTCATAAGTGGCTTTTAGACATGAAGCAAAGAAAAACCAGCCTAGAGTCTACAACCCCAGGGAACCTACACAACAAAGAGGACTCTAAGAGACAGATACAAGAATCTATATAGGAAAAAGACAGGGTCTTCTGAGTAAATTGGGAGCATGGGGGTCACAGGAGAGAGTAGAAGGGGAGAGCAGAGGAAGGGAGGGGAACGGAGAAAAATGTATAGCTCAATAAAAACAAATTTTTAAAAAGTTGTCTTTTGGGGCGTAGGCTGGCTGGCAAAGGAAGACACACAACAAAGATGTACAAACAGACATAAGTGCAGAAACAAAGTCAAGTGTGAAGTGGCATAAAGAGTCTCTCAACAAGGGTGAAGGGGTGCCTAACTGAGCAGTACAGACTTCAACAAGTCCTTAAGAATGAGAAGGACTGTGCCATTTCAACATATACAAAAAGAGAGGTGGATGTCAGGTAGGGCGCAGAGCACACAAAAGGGCCAAAATACAGAAAGCCTATCTGGGACTTTGAGAACACTGAGGAGATGTCATGAGGCAGAGTGAGATGTACACAGGGCCTGAAAGACAAGGAGGTAGGTGCAACTGAAGGATTTAAGCAAGGGTAACATACCTAAACAGCATGTTTAAAAGGCCTCTCTGGCTCCTTTCCAGAATAACTAGATCAGTCTGGAAATGACTTGGTAGGACAAAGGTCAAGAGGGTAACAGTGGAGAACCAGCAGTGAAGGAAGGAAGACTGAGAGGCTGGTGGTGTAAAGGAAGAGGGAAACCATGCGGTAAATGTCTGTTTCGAGCATCTGGGTTGGGGATGGCAGTACAAAGGCAGAAAGGAGGGAGACTTCAAGCTTCCCACTTTCTAGAGTGGGAGACGGACACAGAAAAATGCAGCGAGAAGAAATAAAGCAGGTTGATGCAATGGAGTTTAATGGAAGCTACATTTATTAGCTGATTTGGTCAGAAAGACAACCTTATAAAGACAGGAAGTAAGTCTTCTAAGTGAAGAACACTCTACTCACAATGAACAGAAAGGACGAAGACCCCAGGGCACATGAGAGCCATACCAGACTCCCAACACTCTTTCTTGCCTTTGCATCCTACAGAATGAACCTGCTCTAGTCCACTAGAATTGCTCATCACTGACCTCTTCAGGTAAAGCGGATGGTGTAATAATCTAATTGACCATACCACTTCTAACTTCAACCTCCGATTAGCAGAAGGAAGATCTCTCAACAAAAACCATATTACTCCTTTGCTTGGAATTCTTCCCTCCTAAAGAAGTCCAGTCTTTCTTTGGTGCTGAATACTTTACTCGGATACCAACTTTTCAGCTTCAACAGATCCCATCACTTCATACACCAACTACTCTTGAACTTCGTATCGTCTCAACTCCGTCCTGGGCTCACTAATCTGCTATTGCGCAGCCAGTTTCCTCAAACACTACATCACTGCCCTTACCACCTTGTCTTCTTGGCATTGTTTCACCCTTTGGACTCAAACCTCAGGCTGCCTTAGCTAGTTAGCATTTTCTGTGGCCTGTTAACATACTACTTATTGTGTTGTAACACAGGGCCACTTTAACCCTTTCCTGCATGTCCTCCCATTTTCTGTTTGTGTGGTGTGTACATGTGTTCTCTCGTGATCCAGGTCACTTCTTACACTTTTTAAAATAGTTTGTGTATGAGAGGTCGCCTTACACTTACACACACAGCACTCAGCCTGGTGTATGAGGATGTCAGAGAGAGCATTAGTTCCCTGTAATTGGAGTTGTGGTTGTGGAGTTATGCACTATATATATAGTGCACTATAGTTATTCACTATAGTGTGGGTGCTGGGAACTGAACTAGGGTCCTCTGCAAGAACAAGTGTCTTCTGCTCTCAAATTGCACAGCCATTTCCAGAACTCCGCTTCCCTTTTTTGGAGACAAGGTCTAAGTAGCCCTGCTGGCCTGGACCTTGTTATGTAGACCAGCCTGACCTCTAGCTCCTTAGTGCTTGATGTTTAGCTTCCACGTTTTATAGTTTGTTTTCTGAGAAGGGTCTTTAACTGACCATTTAATCTAGACTGGTTAGCTCAGAATCGGACAGTGTCCATTCCATCCAGTGCTCAGACTAAAGTCCACATTACCACATCTGGCTTTTTTTTTTTTTTTAAAAAAAAAATGAGTGTTAGGAATCTGAACTCATGCCATATTTGTTGTGCAATTCTTTACTGTCCCAAGCCACCTCCTCAGCCCTGAGGCCCACACCTTAATACTGCTGCTTACTCTTGGCAGCTAATGTACAAGCGAAGGAACTCGTCTACACGACAGTTAAGGGCTTACAATATGCAGTAACATTTAAAATAAAAAGACTAGGGTGTTCTCTTTACACCAGAGAATACTAAAAAGAATACAGAAGGCCAACTGCAAATGCCCTCACTGGATGACTAGGACAAAATCTGAGTACAGAAACAAGTGAGAGAGAAGGCTGTCAGCCACTAAGAATCTGTAGAACTGTACTAACAGACAAAAGAAAACTGTCTGCTTGCTGTACAACAATCCCCTTGTAAACTGTAAAGGTTTGTAACTCAAATTGGCTTAATAAAATGCTGATTGGCCAGTAGTCAGGCAGGAAGTGGGGGGGGGGGGAAGCACAGGATCATCAAACTAAAGATGGGAAGGAGTAAGGCAGAGTCAGCAGTCCCCAGTCAGAAACAGAGGGAATAGACGAATGTGCCATGCTAATAAAAGTATCCCCACAAGGCAGAGCGTAAATAAGGAATTAAAATGTAAGATCTAGTTAGTAATAAGCCTGAGCCATCTGACCAGGAACTTATAAATATTAAGTCTGTGTGGTAATTTGGTATAAATATTAAGCCTGTGTGGTACAGGAAACAGGTGGCCAGGACAAGAAACTTCCATTCACACCTGCTTATTAAACACCACCTAATAAACTATAGAAAATTATTTTATAATCACCATAGTAATAACCAACTTAGGAAAGAAGCGTGGATAGATTTAGGCTTCCAGGAGGTTGCTTCCAGGATTTCAAAGCCTTTTCCCAAAAATTAATGAGAAAAGAAAACTGAGTAGGGAGGGGAAAGGCAATCTAAGCAAATGGGCAAACCTCAGATGCACCCCAACAGATATACCAAATAGTAATTCTAGCCAAGTCTACAATCTGAATCAAGTCACAACAAAGAAATTAGGGCCACTCTGTAAAGTACATCCTTCAGAAATGCCACTGTGTAACAGACAGGTGCTAGGTAAGCGCTCCAGTCGGAGACTAAGGTACTCTTCTGGACGGACTGACTGACTGAAAGAGCGGGTTAGGACACCTCGAGGACACACTGCGCATCAATGTCGCATTTCCCTGGCGTTACCTCACAGTTACACAAACCCATTCTTTAGATAAACAGAAAAATTAGGATAAAGGGACATTTATGTATGTAACTTTCAATTAGTTCAGAGAAATACTGCACGCATTATTCACAAGGCAGTAAACTTATGGAACTGGCCTACATGCTCATTAACTGATGAATAGATTTCATGTACACACCCCCTCCCCCCCCCACACACACACTGGTTGGCCATGAGAAATAAAATCATATTCTCAGGAAAACACATGGAACTGGCAAATGTTACATGAAATTAAGCTAGACTCAAAGACAGATGTTGTAGTATATTCTCATATATGTGAAATCTAGATTTAAAAAATATCAAAGTAGAAGACTCTTTGGAAAAAGGACCAGTGAAAGAGAGCAGAGATTAGTGTGAATATTTAAAGAAGTATGACCAAATTACATCATATGCATGGATGACAGTGTCACAGTAAAAACCTGTCACTTTGTACACCATAAAAAAATTACCCTTTTGGCTGGGCAGTGGTGGCACACACCTTTAATCCCAGCATAAAGGGGGCAGCTGATCTCTAAGTTTGAGGCCAGCCTGAAACTACAGAGTGAGCTCCAGGACAGTCAAAGTTGTTACACAAAGAATCCTCCTGACCCCCCCAAAATCATTTTGCACACCATATACTTATTGTATACTAATAAAAAATTTCAAAAGTAGAAACAGAGCAAATGTATGCACATAGGTAGAGAGCACCTAAAGACGGAAGCAAGTCTGACAACACATTTGCAGACCGCTAGTGAAGAACCCTTCTGGAAATAATTCGGCAATAGGAATCAAAAAGCATAAAAATGCTCAAAGCCTTTTATCCTCTTCAGGGAACCAATAGGGAGAAAATACATTGAAGTTAAAACCAAGCAGGAGAGAGCTGGGCGGTGGTGGCGCACGCCTCTAATCCCAGCATTCAGGGAGGCAAAGGCAAGGGGATACTGTGAGTTTGAGGCCAGCCTGGTCTACAAAGTCAGTCACAGGACAGCCAGACATACACAGAGAAACCCTGTCTCAAAAAACCAAAGAAACCAAGGAGAGGTGATGCAGTGGCCTTGTAATCTAACACTTACGAGGCTATGACAGGATAGCTCAAGCTGAGGGATTAAGAGACCGACCTCAGCAACTCAGCTGCACTATGTAGCACAACTGGGGAAAAGCTGCATGCAGAAAAGTATTTGTACCCTAAACTGTCATGGAAATCAAAATGCTCAACTGAGGACACTGCATTACAATACACTACATGTTCTTTAAACAAGCTATACTCAATGCACTGCAATAAAAGACTACGTGAACCAGAAAAAAAAAATCGATGTTAAAAATAGCATTGCACTCTAGTGAAAACTGCAAACACCCACTTAACCCATACTACAAATACATACACTACTACGGTGACAGGTGTCATGGTTAACTTGCCAATTTCTTGCAACAAAATCTTGTTGTGCGAGTCCTGAAATCTGTGAAAAACAGCGCTGCACAGTGCTCTGAGCCCTCGTGAGCGGCAGTGTAACACAGCAGTCTGCACAGTGCTCTGAGCCCTCGTGAGCGGCAGTGCAACACAGCAGTCTACACAGTGCTCTGAGCCCTCGTGAGCGGCCGTGTAACACAGCGGTCTACACAGTGCTCTGAGCCCTCGTGAGCGGCAGTGTAACACAGCAGTCTGCACAGCCCGCGTGGGCCTTCCAGACTGATGGGGCGCCGTGGAACTAGTTACCAACAACTGTGCGTAAGCCTACAGGTATACAAAAGCCAAAGTCACCACCAGGTAAAAATGGGGGCTACAAACACACCTTAACATGACGCTCAGCCAGACATCCAGTTCTGGCTGAAGAAAATCACGATGTATGAAGTTTCCGGAGGTGCAAGGAGCAGTAAGGGATTGTGGTTGGTAGAGCACAGCGAGGGAAGGTGAAGACAAATTTGGAGCCTAGCCTCAGATTTCTAAACCATTTTGTCACACTGGATTTTTATCTTATTCTTATGGTCTGTCTAAGGCATCATAATGAGAAACTACTGAAATATTTTCAGTAGGGAAATGGAAACTTAAAAGATTTTAGATTTTTTTGCATGGTATCCTAAGGGTGGGGGAGACGGTTATGAGCAATAGTGGACAAAGTGCAGACAGAGGGCAGCTCAGAAACGCAGACTAGACCAGACAGCAGACCACAGAGACCACAGGAAAGATCTGCGACCAATGAACACAACTGCTTCATAACCCCTCATGAAACAGAAGCAGTCACTGAAAGTCTCCCCCCAAAACAAAAACAGCCAGAGTGTTTCAGCTCAAAACTCTACCACTTTCAAGGAGTTATTGAATTATTCCACAAAACAGAAACAGAAGGGACACTTTACAAGGTCATAAACACTCTGGTACCCAAATCACATTAAGACCCAACAAAAAGAGAATTACAGACCAATTTTTAATCATAGATACAAAAAAAAAACTCAGCAAAATACTTGTGTAAACTAAATCCAAGAACACAACACCAAGATCATCCACCATAATCAACTAGGTTTCAACCCAGTGATGTAAGGATAGTTCAACATACATAAAACTGTAAATGTAATCTACCATATAAAACTGAAAGGCAAAAGCCACATGATCATCGCAGATACATAAAATGCCTTTGACAAATCCAACCCTTCATGATAAAAGTCCTGAAGAGATTAGGGATACAAGGAACATACCTAAACATAATAGAGGCAATTAACAGTAAACCAATAAACATCAAACTAAATGGAGAGAAACTCAAAGCAATTCCACTAAAATCAGAAACAAGACAAGGCTGCCCATTCTCTCCATACCTACTCAATATAATACTTGAATTCTTAGCTAGAACAATAAGACAACTCAAGGAGATCAAGGGGATACAAATTAGAAAGGAAGAACTCAAAGTATTATTATTTGCAGATAATACGGTAGTATACATAAGTAACCCCAAAAACTCTACTACCAGGAACTTCTACAGCTGACAGACATTTTCAGCAAAAGTCAGTACCCTTCCTATATACAAATAAATGGACGGAGAAAAATCAGGGAGACAACACTCTTCACAACAGCCACAAATAATATATTTGGGTGTATCTCTAACCAAGCAATTGAAAAGACTTGTATGATAAGAACTTTGAGACACTGAAGAAAGAAATTAAAGAAGGTATCTGAACATAGATCTCCCAGGCTCATAGATCAATATGGTCTAATATAGTAAAAATGGGCACCCTACCAAAAGCAATCTACAGAGCCAATGCAATGCCTATCAAATTCCAATACGATTCTTCACAGATCTTAAATGAACAATTTTCATCTTCATTTGAAGCATTAAAAACCCAGGATAGATAAAACAATCGTGAACAATAAAGAACTGCTGGGGTCTCATCTTTCCTGATTTCAAGCTGTATTGCAGAGCTACAGTAATAAAAACAGCAGGGCACTGGCACAGAAACACATTGATCAGTGGACTCAAACTGAAGACCCAGACATAAATGCACACATCTGTAGACACCTGGTTTTTGATAAAGAAGCCAGAAATACACAAGGGGAAAAAAGAGATCAACAAATAGTGCTGGTCAAACTAATTGTCTGTATTTGAAGAATGAACACATCCATATTTATCACCCTGCACAAAACTCAAGTCCAAGTGCATCAAAGACCTCAACATAAAACTAGATAATCAGAACCTGACAGAAGATAAAGTGGGGAATAGCCTTCAAGACACTGGAGACAACTTCCTGACAGAACACCAATTGTATAGGCACTAAGATCAACAATAATAAATGAGACCGTATGAAACTGAATAGCTTCTGTAAGGCAAAGGATTCCATCATTCTGACAAAGTAGCAGCCTACAGTAGGAAAAAGATCTTATTAACCACGCATCCAACAGAAGGTTAATATCCAAAACGTAAGAACTAAAACAAGAAAACAGATAACCCAATTAAAAAAATGGGGTATAGATCTAAATAGAATTCTCAAAGAGGAAACTCAAATGGCTGAGAAACACTTAAATGTTCAATGCAAATTGAAACCACTTTGAAATTTCACCTTTCGTCCATTAGAATAGCTTAAGATCAATAAAACAGTGAAGCCGGGCGGTGGTGGCGCACGCCTTTAATCCCAGCACTCGGGAGGCAGAGGCAGGCGGATCTCTGTGAGTTCGAGACCAGCCTGGTCTACAAGAGCTAGGTCCAGGACAGGCTCTAAAAAAGCTGCAGAGAAACCCTGTCTCGAAAAACCAAAAACAGTGAACACTCATGCTTGCAAGGAATGTGGACTAACGGGAAGACCCAGCCACTGCTGATGGAAGTGCAAACTTGTACAGCTGCCATGGGAATCAGCGAGGCGGTTACTCAGGAAGATGGTGATCATCTACCTATACTACACTTGGCATGTTCCTAATCGACACGTCATCCTACCACAGAGACGCTAAACCATACTCATCCCAATAGCCAGAAATTGGAAACAACCTAGATTCAAAGACAGAGAGAAATGGAAATCAATCACGAGAGCTAGGGAAATGGCTCAGAAGAGCACACTGGACACTCTTCCAGAGATTCGGAGTTCAATTCCCAGCAACCTCATGGTGGCTCACAACCATTTCTAATGACCTGGTGCCCTCTTCTGGCGTGTAGGCATACATGCAGGCAGAACACTGTATACATTAATAAAAATCAAATTCACAGATAAATGGATGGACCTAGAAAAGTCATCCTGAGTGAGGTAACCTACACCCAGAAAAAAAAGCAGTTTGTATTTGTTTATATATGGATATTAGCTACTAATCCAAAAACAACCAAGATACAATCCACAGAACTGGAGGCTAGGTAGAGTACAAAACTGGGGGGGGGGGGGAGACATGACAGATGAGGGAAATAATGGGAAGAGACAGCTAAAACTCAGGGGCATTTTAGGGGTAGTATAGAAACCTAAAACAATGTAAGATTCCTAAAATATATACATCTATGAAGGCGAGCTAAATGACCACCAAGTAATGGGACAGACATCCCCAACTGGCCACCTCTCTTTTTTTTTCCCTTCGGTTTTTCTAGACAGGGTTTCTCTGTAGCTTTGGAGCCTGTCCTGGAAACTAGCTTTTGTAGACCAGGCTGGCTTCGAACTCAGAGATCCGCCTGCCTCTGCCTCCCAAGTGCTGGGAATAAAGACATGGGCCCGGCTCATCTCGTCACCAAATGAAGCTTCCAGTACCAGAACTGGGTAACATCTAATTGAGTTGTTGGCCAAAGGGAATCCACAAAAAAGCCAGGCTGTTGCCAAGACAAAAGATTGTTCTTAACTGATGGCAAGGACTCATAGCTGAAGACAGTACCCACACAACTCATTCAACATAGAGACGTCAAGCTGAAGCCTACAGACTTCATCCCTAGGTTCTAGTATTTTTGGTACAAGAAGGTACTCTGTCATGCTATGCTATCAAAAGAGAAATGTACACGCCAATCTAGCCGATGGACCTCTGGAAGTGCAGCCAGGGTTTGTCCCAACTCTCCACGATATGCCAGTGCAATGGTGGCACAAAGCCTGTGGGAGCAACCAACCAGTATGACTATAGTCCCACTCCATGAGACAGAACCCAAACCCAATACTACTTGGGTGACCAAGAATCTGAGACTAGAGAGCCTAACAACCTAGCTAGCCTAGGGAAAAACCAATACTGGTCCTTAAGAAGGAAAAAGTAGCAAATGACTTCTAGTAACATTCTTCTATAATCATAATCAGTTCCTTGAGCTTCCTCCAGCAACAGAGGGAAACAAAGAGACCCATGGACAGAGATAATTCAGTTCTCAGCCCAATACAGGATGTCTCTATCAAATCCCTCAGCCCAGGGAACCCTGCAGAGGAAAGAGTCTAAGAACCAAAGGGGATGGAGGATATCAAAACAAGACCCTCTAAATCAACATGTCCAAACCACAAACATACTCAAGAGATTGAGGCAGCATACACAGGGTTTGCATGGGTCTGTCCCAGGTCCTTTGCTTGTGTGTGTATAATTATGGCTTCCAGTTTAGTGTTTATGAGATTCCTTAATGTGCAAATGAGTGGGTGTTTACTGTACCTCCTCTAGGGCTCTTTTCCTTCTGTTTTGTCCAATTCTGATGTTTTTTTGTGTTATATTATTTTCCTTTAGAAGAATGTATTTTCTAATGAAACAGAAAGGGAGTGGATTCAGATAGGAGGGGAGGATCTCAGAGAAGGGAAAGCAACACCCCCCCCCCCAAAAAAAACCTGCAAAGTCTATTTCTTTCTACTATTTCTCACTGTGAATTTCAAACTGTCAACAACAACTTTAGAATCCTATAATTAAAGATATTTTCTATTGTCTTTTAAGCAAATCTTTAGGATTTTTTTTTTCTTTAGCAAGCCCACTTCTAACATTAGCTAGGCCCAACCCCGGCTTTGGATCACTACATACTCTCTTCCCTTCAGATGCACTGCTGTCAGCTCATTTTCTGCATTCTAACTCAAGAATTCTCTCAAATATCCTCAGTTTGGGTCTCCATTATGTATTCTTCATAAACACACACACAATTATACATATAAATTGTACCATATATGATATATATATGATATATATATATGGTACAATTTATATATATATATTGTATATATATATACAAATTATATATATATATATATATATATCATATAATGGTATCTACTCTCCAGAGAACTTACTATAGTTTGTAGTGCTATATTTACATAATTGTTTTAGCTAAACAATCTGTAAAATACACGAGGACAAGGAGTCTACCTGCCTTGTTCTCCCACTAAAACCCAATACAGACTTGTCAGGCAGCAAGCCTTCCAATTTTCAGTCAAGAAGGAAAACCAGGCAAATTGAAGCTAAATCTGGATTATGTTCAAGTTCTGATGTTCAATGACAAACCTTTTATTGAGCTAGACATAGAGCCATTTTATTTTCTCTAAAGATTAAAAATAAGGAATCACTTGATGTGAAAGTTGGCAAAGAAAAGTTTGGTCAGGGCCTGCATTTTGTAGTAAGCCAAACACCAGAAAAATTTTCCTTAAGAAAATGAAACACGCAATGTCAGTTAAAGACCGGACAAACCACTGAAACTGGGACCTGTAAAAGGTCACCGGTTTTTAAGACTTTGGCTCTAGCAAACTTTAAAGAAAGCAATGTTGCACAGTTAAATGTCTTGAGTTCTTTTACTGTGTACTATTTTATTGTCTTTTGTTGAATACACATGTTTTACTGCCAGTCCAGATAAACAAGTATATAAACAAGATACTAAACTCTACTTTTGGCAGATGTCAAGATAGCCTGTGCAGATTAAAATGATGTATTTCACCCTAAGAAATGGTTTTCAATCATACAAATTTTTTTATGAAAAATAACTGTCCAAAAGCATTCTCCCAGCTTGTAACACATTTTCAGAGTAACTCTCGAAAAAAAAAAAAATTCAAAAATACTACCATAAAAATATGCCAATACCATATGGCTTTATGAAATAACTTCTAATCTTTTTATTTTTATTTAAAAAGGTTCCCAAGTTTTAAATAAACTGCCAGCAACGTTTTCTTCACTTAAAAGTGCATATATCTGGGGACAGGACATACATAACCTTTTGAACAAATGATTTTTACAAATTAATGCACACAGTAACACTTAAAATATTTTGAGGCAAAGTTTTTCCAACAAGTCATCCAGACTGCAGTATATGACTTTTCCCCCTATATTTTTCTATAGCCTCTGAATTATCAATGAGATGCTTTGGCAGTTTTAGGACACATCAGAGTCTCCACCAAGAGCTGCCGACAACAATGAGGTCCTTGGAGATGACAATGGTCTTGATGGCTCAGTCTGAATAGATATGTTACTGGACTGGCTCTCTAAATCTGAGGCAAAGGTGCTTTCTTCTCTTACATCAAGAGTCTGTTCAACTGAGACTGCTGGTGGTACACTATTATCCAAGGTCCGGCTGGTACTCAAGTCATCAGAAAGTGCAGTAACATCACATTCCTTATCCAGGGCACCAAACTCATCTTCTATCGTGACAACATCTCTCGTTTCAAAGGCTTCCAAGGAAGGAGTCAAAACTTCACTGTGGAGAGGCTGTGGAAGATTGCCATCGCTGCCTTCCACAGCTGCCTTCCCTTCAGGGTCCTTGTCACTGTCACTGTCGATGGTTATGACAACTGGGGAACGGGAAGCAGCATCTCCATGGTGCTTCTTATGTTTCTTCTTATGCTTCTTCTTCTTCTTCTTGTGGTGTTTAGCTGTGTCAGTAGTTTTTCCTTCATAAACTATCTCTACACTCAGGCTACGTGTCCTCCTTTTCCTCTTCTTGTGTTTTGTCTCTCTGTCTGATGATCGGCTATCTGAAAAGCTGTCACTCTCATTTTTGTAATTTCCATCAAGTTTTGATGATTTTTGGTAGTGACTGTCCTTCCCTTTGGAAGCACAATCATGAGACTGCTGAGCTACTTCATTAGTACCTTCCAAATGCCGGGTTTTGTACTTTCGTTTCCCTCCAGGCTTTTCGTTTCTCACCCGGTCAGGCGCAGGCGCAGCAGATGTGGTCCTCGACCTACTACTGGACACGCTTCTTGATCTGTGTCTCTCATAGTAGTAGTACTTCTTCTCACTGTGATTCTTCTTCCTAGCATTTGTTCTTTCAGAAAAAGACTGAATTCTGAATTCTGGACTTGAAGATTGTCTAGAATACCGGGCTCTTGAAAGAGTCCTTTTCCTGTATGACGACTCATAACCATCTCTGTCCTTGTTTCTGCTATAATAAGTGTATTCCCACTTATATTTGCTTCCATAATTATTTCTTAAATAATAGCGATCTCGATTTCTACTTCGTGATCTTCTTTTGCCATGATCACTGCTACGAGATCTTGATCTGCTGGTGCTTCCGCTACTCAGAGAAAGTGTCTGGCTTCTCCTTGACCAGCTACTATCTCTAGTTCTGGATCTCTTTTTGTCCCTTCTTGCTCTAGGTCTGCTACTACTCTCCCTACTTCTGGATCGTTTACTCTTCATTCTTTTCTTCCCATGATGCTTCCTGTGATTCCTCTGATCATGGCCACTTCTGCTCTGGGAACGAGAGTCTGAACTTCTCGATCTTCCCCTCTTTCGGTTTCGATTGAGGGGAGATGCTCTGTCCCCCCTGGTGGATGAACTGTCTCTGGGCGTTGATGTAGATCGTTTCTCTTCTTTCTTTGATTTTACTCTTGTATCAGAATCACAATGGCTTTTACTCACTTGTTCATCCTTTCCAAGAACAGAACGTGGAGATGAACATCGACAAACATCACTATCATCAGAACTATAAGATTGTTCTTGTTCTTGTGTCTTCACCGTTTCCATTTTATCGTAAGAGCCCACCTCCTCAGAATCAGAAGACAGCTCAACAAGTTCTGGGGTCCTTTCAGCTAGTGGTTTAACAAACCCAACAATGACACAATTGTCTGATGAGGAGTCACTGTCATTATTTAGGTCATCATTCGTCTGTACTCCCTGTACCTGAGGGGTGGCTCCTGTGGGGACAAGTTCTTCATCTGAACTGTCTGATGAATTTAAAAGGGAAGACATTCCAACATGCACTTGCTCTGAACTGGAGTAAGATGGTCCGGGAGTTTCATCATCCCATGGTGCCTGCCTAACAGTGGACACATTCATATCCAGCTCTTGAGTCTCAGTCTCATCTGGTGATATTGTTATGACTGAAGAATCAGAATGGCTGCCTTCTTCAGATGAAGGAGGGCAATCATAATTAGCATGCTGGTCAAAAGCTGCCATGTTGAAAGGAGATCGAGCAAAACTGATAAATTCGTGTATAAAATGCTCAGTTCGATTAAGCAAAAATGGTCTTAAGTCAGACACAAATGCCTGACTCTCCAAATCATAGCGAGTAACGTTACTCATGATGATGTGCTGGACAATATTGACTAAAGATCCATGGGCTCCAAAAAGAACTGTAAGCTCACGTTTTAACCAAGGAACTAGCCTATGAAGGCAAGCGGGATTCCTGCGGAAGAACTCAGCTGAGATATCCCTGTAGCGGCCACCATCCTCAATGCTTCTAACTCGAACACCAGCACGATAAAGAGTTCGCCTAAAATTAATAATATCTTGTTCTTGAATTTTCCGCAAAGATCTTTCATCTGCAGTAGCTGTCCTCCTTAATGCCATTTGTCTCATAAATTGAGGAATTTCAGCTTCTCTAGGTCTTGCTGAGATGCCTAACCCTTCAAACAGCACTCCACTGTCTGGTGGGGTAGTTGTTCTTCTATTTATGCTACTACCAGAGGAGTAAAGGGAAGCATTCCGTTCTCTTGTCATCGTGGTCCGGTAGCGGAATCTTCGAACCTCAGGAGCAGTAAAAGAACCATTGTATGAAGGCCTTAGGACATACTCCTTGAAGTCATCTTCAGCCCTCACAGAATGGAAAATAGAATCAAAGGGCTGCTTACATAGTGGACACTCAGCTTTGTTTTTTGACCACTCTTGCACACAGCGGAAACAAAACTTATGTAGACATCGATCTAAGTAAGACACATTATCGAATCTGTCCAAGCATATAGGACACTTAGAATCAGGAGAGGCATCAGCTGGGACCGTCTGCTGCAATTTGCTAGTGCCAGCTTTAGGTGAAAAGTTATCCATTTTAAATTCCTTAGCAGCCGAGGCCATCATCTGTAAAAGGGAAAGAAAATACATCAGTAACTCAATAAAAGGATAACCGAACTAAAAAAGGACTCTGTTTATACTTAGGCAAAAACGAATGGTTTAACATAAAAAAACCAGTACAAAATAAAAGCATAACAACATAGCAATTAAAGCACAAGCTCCGAGATCTTATTTCCTAGGATAAAATCCTCTTCTGTACCCTCAAGTGTTACTATCTGTACTTTACTTTCACCTGTAGGTCAGACATTTCCCAGTACTCACTTAAGTATTTAACACAAATATAGAAGCACAAAAGCAAATGAGCACCTACGCTCCCCACTCAGACTTTGTTATTTTCAGAGATTCTGTTATTTTTGATACTATGATCACTGTTTCCTTTTAGACTTGCTTGTATCTATATAAAAAAAAACCATACCTTTTGTCCACAAACGTTATTTTCATGTATGGTTTTGTATTTTACACACACACACCTACCCCTCTAATACCATGGTCTAATTATGGTCTAACTATAATATATGCTTCTAATACCATAGCCTATTTAGTAACAGTTTCACTACTGGGTGTTTACGTTTCTAAAATAATCTATGAAATAATTTATGTGCACTCAATTTGTTTTATATGAAATAGTACATTTATTTTTCTGAAATAGTTTCTATAAAATACACATGAGGATGTTCACCTCATTGTTTAAGCCATGCTATAGTTTTCAATGAAAGCTTTACTAAGAAATGGTCTTTCAGTTTAAAAGCACAGGAAGGCAGCACGTGGCTCCAACGGCGGAGGAAATGTCAGCTGTGGTGATATCACGAGGACAGCCAGCCAGTAGCAGGACTACCACACTATTATGTTCAATCACTGATCATTTCTAAGTATTTCTTTTCATTTTGAGACAAGGTTTCCCTGTGTAGCTACAGCTATCCTGGAACTCATTCTGTAGATTGGCTGGACTTGAATACACAGAGGTCCGCTTGCCTCTGCCTCCCAAGTGCCAGGATTAAAGGTGTGAGCCGCCACCACCACCACCCGGCATTTCTAAGAGCCTGTCATAGCTTTTGTCGTTGTCTTGGTTTGGTTGAGTCTGGGTCTTGCTATGTAGCCCACACTGACCTCCAAAACATAGGGTATTGCTCCTATCTCTGCTTCCTGAGTTTTATGACTGTAAGAGCAGGCCACCAGACCTAACCTTCATTTTTTGCCAAATCTAAAAGTGAAACCACAAGGTGTATCGTATTTTTGATGTCTCCTTTCTTACTGTCTGCATTCCCATCATGAGAATGTTAATGATCAGTTTTCTTTACATATATCATATCAGGTTGTAGCTTACAAAGTGAGTTTGTTGCAGCTGAAATCAAAAATCCATTGTATTTTAGTCCTCTCTGTAAAGCCTTTTTTTTTTTTTTTTTTTTTTTTTGGGGGGGTTTTTCGAGACAGGGTTTCTCTGTGGCTTTGGAGCCTGTCCTGGAACTAGCTCTTGTAGACCAGGCTGGTCTCGAACTCACAGAGATCCGCCTGCCTCTGCCTCCCAAGTGCTGGGATTAAAGGCGTGCGCCACCACCGCCCGGCTGTAAAGCCTTTCTTATACTCCATTTTTATACTATCTTGTACATATTGAAAAAATCTATCTGTTCTTTAAATTTCTCTGAGTCTAGTACTCATCTTCCACTCTCATAGGAGACTCCATTACTACTCAAATGCTAAGTTGGCTGAATAATAAAATTATTACTTCCTAAATAATCTACTCATTGATCTAAAGGAAAAAAATCAAAAGTATTTAAAAAAAATCTCTGGAACATAGATTTTCCAAATTAAACCATGCTCACTTCAGGCATTTTGACTTTCTCAGAAAGATACTTAAGAGAAAGACAATTAATCCAAACAAATGCTTCCTTAATGATCCAGGTATTTCCAAGTCTTCTATTCAGAACTCTTGACTGGTCTTGGAAAGTAGATTACAGACACATAATACTAATTGCTTTTTGCTGTTTATTAATTATTTATGTGGTTCTGGGGAATGGAACCCAGGGTCTCAAAAATGTTACCAACAAGCCATAGTCCCAGTACTTTTGAACATACTTAAACTCTCAACAGTACCACAAAACTTCAGTATTTCCCTCTGTGTGTAGCAATCAACTCATTCAGAAAAAGGGTTTTCTTTAAAAAGAAAAAGAAAAAAACCTTGTAGAATGAAAGACAGTTTGTGCTCAGAGCAAACAAATGGCAAAGAGAGAAGGCACTGCAAACGCTATGAGACAAGAGCTGACAACCAGGTAGGCTTGAACTAAAACTAGCTCCAAAACCAGAGGAACCTGCAGCACCGACTTTAGTTGGCCCCTCAACATCATAGATTAGAGTTGAAAAAAGTGATCAGTAAATTTCAAGATATAACACATTTTATCTTAATTTGCTTCTTTGGAAGGAAGAATTTTAGTGCTTACTAAACATTTCTAATTTGAAAGAAATTTACAACTCAGACCTTGGAATATATGTAGCTCAGTGGGAGGCCTGTCTGGTACAGGTAAGGCAGTCCTGGTTTCTATTCCCAGTACCATAAAAGAAAAACAAAGGAAAAGAAATCACAACTCAGGATTAATTAAAGAATACTAGACTGCAAACTCCAAACATCAATGAAGTATACTTTTGGATAAAATTGAAACCTTAAATCTTTCCTAATTTTGACAGCATAAGACTAAAGACTGACCAACAGGTAAAAATAACAATTTTTTCTTGTACTTCCACTCAATATATTTAGCTACACAATATATTGCTAGTTAGAAACATAAAATATCAATCTAATGGTAATAATAGATTATCTGTTCGAAAATCAGCACTAAATATTAAAATTGACTATTAAACTGCAAATGAAGTAGAATCACTGTGTGACTTAGCAACTCATCTGTTGGTACTTACTCAAAAGAAAATACAAAATACACCCAAACAAAACTCTCAAGTCACAGATTAGTTACTGGTTATCTCAAATGTGGTCATTGAAATGTCATGTCCATCAACTGACGATTAACAAAATGTGGTTTGGTACTATCAACAACTGGATCAACGGGGAACTGATGGTTTTGCTAATGCTTCTCCCAACCTTGGTCAGAGCCGTTTTTTTTTGTTGTTGTTTGTTTTGTTTTGTTTTTTGTTTTTGTTTTTCGAGACAGAGTTTCTCTGTGGCTTTGGAGCCTGTCCTGGAACTAGCTCTTGTAGACCAGGCTGGCCTTGAACTGGAACTAGCTCTTGTAGACCAGGCTGGCCTCTGCCTCCTGAGTGCTGGGATTAAAGGCGTGCGCCACCACCGCCCGGCCAGAGCCAGTTTTTGTAATGCAGAGACTTATTAATGGTCATCGAAGCACTGAGAATAAGAAACTGTGAGTGCCTGACAACTCAGAGGAGCTGTGGTCACCAGCACAAGCTCAAGCCAGTTAAAAATTACAGCACAGAGTTGGGGAGATGTCCCCTGCAAAGGATACAGGCTGAGTTCTCAAACCAACACGGCGGCTCACAATCATCTGTAACTCCAGTTCCAGAGAATCAATGTATGTGTGTGTGTGTGTGTGTGTGTGTGTGACTCTCAAAGTCCCACCCTATCTGAGGCCATACAGATGGTTGGTGGCTGGCTACTGGTAGGCTGCCCATGCCCCCAGTATATCATCCATACAGCCAGATATGCATAAGGCAGCACTAACCTGACCCAGTGGGTTATATAAAAAAAGGTATGCACACAAAATTACTTAGCAATAACAAGTAATGAAGCACTGATTCTACAACATAACATTCTAAAAAATGACGAACAAAACACGCACACACACAAACCCATATACTATATGGTACCATTCATAAAATGACCCAAACAGTCTTATCTATAAAGAGGAAAAGATGACTTGAGCTGGTCATGGGATTTCTTTCTGGGAAGATGAAAATGTCCCATAATTAGATCCGGATGATGACACACACCTAGGTAAATACACTAACAATCACACTGGGATAGCTAGAAACCTGAAATAGGAGATTTGCACAAGAAGTCCCTATTTAAGTGGCAAATATGGAACCATTTATATTTTGTATTTAAGGATTTGCCTCATAAATGTTCCTCTACCCAAGAAACCTAAGGTTTAGGACTACAAATTTGCTCCCCCAGAGCAGATGAACCTGCTCTGCTCCTACTTCTAAAACAGCCAAATCCTAAACTTAAGGAAGCACTGAACTTTGCCTTTCCTGAATCTTCAAATCTGCAGATTCTATCTTTGTTAGATATGCCATAATTTGGGGGAAATTTCAGAAAACAGGATCAAACATATCCAGGGAAAGTAGGTACAGAAAAAGAATCAACTGAAATTTAATGAAAGGTAAACCAGGAGTTTGGAAAACTGCATGAATTTTACAGTTTTCTCCCCCCCCTCCTTAAAGTCAAGACTTCTATAAAAATTATCTTCTACAGTATTATCACTGGACAAAGAATTTAACCATCTGACTGTACTTTAGCAATATTAACTTTAGCATCAGTCAATACTGAGAATTGCCAAGTCTCACTATGGACCCCTGGCTGACCTGCAGCTCAGATCTGCCTGCCTCTGTTCTCTGAGTGCTGGGATTAGAGGCCCGTGACGCCGTATCTGGTTAGAATCACCAACCACTTCTTAGCCTGAAGTCCCCAGAGACCAAGCTGGGACAAAGTTGTTTCTCAGGTATTCTCAACTCTAAAATGGAATACTAGTAGTCATTTGAAAGAGGACAACAAATGGTTATGTGAAGGATGTAACTCATGTCACTCAGCACTTAGCACAGTGCTCGACGTATAGGAAGAATGCGGAAAAGTTTGACTGTCACAGTAACTGACAGGTTTCCAAAATGGTCAATAGCAAATTAAGTAATAACAATTATATGCTTAATATATCTAAGCAAAGTGGTTAACAACGTTCACAAGTGGGTAAACTGGAACAATGACTGTTAAAAGCAATCTGGGTTCTACTTGCAAATCTGAGTAGTTTAATCATCTAAAAGTTGTATGACATAAATGACCAAATTTAATTTCTTCTTGGAGGTGGGGGTGGTGGTTTCAAGACAGTTTCTCTGTGTAGCACTGGCTGTCCTGGAACTCACTCTGTAGGTTACCTCCCGAGTGTTGGGATTAAAGGCTTGGGCTAGAATTTCAAGTATCACTAATAAAAGAATTTATCAGAGACTGGGACCCTGGGACACCCTACAGTTCCAGCACACTGGAAGATGAAGGCCAGAGAGCCAGAAAATCAAGGTCATCCTCTGCTACATAAGGAACTCCAGACCGGTCTCGGCTACCAGAGTCACTGCCCAAAAATGAGGGATGAGCAAGCATTGGAATTGTATTTGCTGTGAAAGCCACTCACTCCAGATAAGTATGATTGTGCCCAACAGCAGAGCTTTTCATGAACGAAAAATCCAAACCCTCAAATCCTCCCAGACAACAATCTCTACCTATTAGTAGCCTTAGGTACCTGTTTCTCGTTTTTTTCTTCCCTCTTAATCTAGAAATGTACTCACTAAAAATGCTTCCCAGTTTCCTTTTCCTTTTTAAATCTCTGTGCTCACAGGCAGGCGGTGGTGGCGCATGCCTGTAATTCCAGCACCAGAGGATCTATGTGAGTTCGAGGCCAGCCTCGTGGTTTACAGAATGATACCAGGACAGCCAGAGATACACAAAGAAAGTCTGTCTCGACAAACCAAAAAAGAAAGAAAGAAAAGAAAAAAGAAAAAATCTCTGTGCTCACCTCCTCACTGGCCCGCTCTAGTGTACAAATCAGAAACCACCAGGCCAGGAAAGCAGCACTAATTAGACAGGTGCTGTGGTCACACAACCCCAGTCCATATGTGAAACACTGCACAACTCAACTAGTCTTAGTGGCTTCCTTAGCCTGAAACGGATGGCGCGGATGGAAAGACAACCACACCACGTAAGTTACATAACACTAGCAACTGAAATGCTACTCCCATTTCACAGACAGGGTCCCGACTGGGGACCTGCCAAGGTCACACTTCGCAGCGGTGGTCTGCTTGAACACACAACTCCTTCCAGTCTCGAGTCCAGCTCGCGCCCCTCGGGCTGTGCGGCGAGACACTCCCCTCCTTCGCCCACCGCCGCCGAGCCACAGGTGACCCGCTACTGTGGCGACGTCGCGACCCCGGCCCCCGGAGGCGCAGGCCGTAGCCTAGCTCCCGCAGCCGCCGACCCCACGCCCATTGTTCCCAGCTTGCTCACCTCCGAGGACGCGGTGGCAGGCCCCGCCGGGCCGCTAGAGGCCAGCTCCCGTCGGCCCAGTAAGCTCGGCCGGTGACGGCAGGATCCGCGAAGGCGTACCCGGCGGCTTCGGCGCCTCCCCTCCTCTGCAGGCGCCGGAGGGGGCGCCTCTCCCTCCTCGCGAGGCAGCGGAGACCCCGGCGGCGGCGGCTGCGACCCCTGTGACGTAGAACGCTCATCACCGAAGGCAGTTTGGGGGCGGAGAGAAGGCGAGACCCGCCCCCCGGCCCGTGCGGCACGGAGTGCCCCCCCGGCCCGGCGCATGCGCCGCGGGCGTGCGCCCGCAGGGGGCGGGGCCTGGCGCGCACGCACCAGACCCTGCCCTGCCCCCACGGGGTGGGGGGCGCCCGTTTTTTGGGAGACACTGCCAAAGGGGCGGAAACCCGACATCCGAAACTTGGACAAGCTTCTCGGGCTCTCCCTAGTGTAACAAGAATTACAAGGAGCCCCCACAGCGCTCACGTCTTGAAGCTGGGATGAGCCGCAGGCGCCGAGCGCTTCTGCAGCCATGACTTTTCTCCCAGCGGCCTGCTTCCCACTTCCCGAAATCTAGATTAACACTGAATCTGACACCTCTGCGCCCCAAGCCGCGCAGCCCCGGGGCCTGCCAGCTAGGCCTCCCCTGCAAACACAGCATCCTCGGGCTCAACTGCACGCTCGCCTATCAAACTGCCTTGCTTGAGGCTTAGCATGCCACACTTGCTGAGGTCCTAGACTCCATAAACGTTCCGTCTACACTTGCTGGCGGGTAGATCCACCATGCGGGTAACATTTTAAAACGCCACATATTTAAAAATATTTCCAGCAGTAAGCGACAGTATTCTGACTAGTCGCTCTTGATGAACGGCCGAATTAAGTTTCCAGCGGTTCTTTAGTTATATAACCGAGTGGATAATATTGTTCATGACAAACATAAACATATGAACGTCTATCCACATTTTGTAGAAACGGGATGCGGTGTGGGGCGGCAACTTTTAATTCTCCCAGCGTAACTATTTTCAAATAAACTTACAAGCACACGATGGCATGCTATTTTGCGTTAATATCGCACTGCGACTGGAGATAAACGAGTTGAGAAATGCCCATGTAAGCGCAAAAAAAAAAAAAAAAAAAAAGCGCGATTTTAACATTTTCTCTTTTATTTCCTCCGCTGCCTGAAAGGCGGGCTAGGCCCGGATCACGTGACGCGCTCCAACTCTGGGCGGAAGCGCGCCCGGGACCGCGGAAAGATGGCTGCTGCAGCGGGGTGGACGGCGCCCGGGAGCGGGCTCTAGGGTTCGCGCCACCCGCCCCCGCCGCTCCCTTACCATGAGGCCAGTGAGTCGCCGCACCCTGGACTGGATTTACTCCGTGGTAGGTAACCCGGGCGTTGGAACTCCACAGTGCCACATCCCCCGGCCCGCAAGCCGAAGGCCGACTGTTTGCTTGCAGCTCGGAACCCCAAAACCCATTCCTAACTTGCGCGTTTACGCCCAGCTCGCAGCTCCTCCTCTTCCTGGAGGACACGCTCTTCCGCCCCTGACGTCAGGGCTGCCGGGCCAAGGGCCCGAGGCTGCCTTTGAGTGACTCCGACAATCGGCTCCCACCTGTAGCTAGTAACCCGGTCTAAACAGAGAACGGACCCAGCGTATTGATTTTTTTTTTCCTCTTTCCTTCCCCTTTAGTTGCTACTTGTGATCGTCTTGCTTTCCTGGGGATTCGTCATCTATGCATCCACTGTAGCTGCACGACGACAGCTGCACAAGGAGTTTCCAGATAAATTCTTTGAAATGAATGAACTTTGGTAATTCTTAGCAAACACAGTTCTTTTCCTCAAATGGCACCTATGTAGACTTAAAAGTAAAATTCACAATACAAATTGTGTATTGACTTTTGTGATAAGCGTTAACATGCTAACTTTTGAAATAGATGGAATAGCCGTTTTTGTATCAGGTCATAGATTTTCATTCTAGTGCTTCAAACACTTCATATCCTTGTAGCACGATTAATAAAAATCCAGAGACAGATAATTGGGATTCAACCTGAAGGTCAGAAAAGCAAAACAGCAAGCCACTGGCTCTTACCTCTGCCTCAGTCCAAAAAAGACAATCCTGCCTCCTAGAACCTCAGAATGAGACTGTGAGAGCTGTCTCCCTTCTTATATTCCCCCCTAGTGCTGGGATTAAAGGCGTGCACCACTACAGCCCGGTATCTATGACAAACCAGTGTGGCTACTGGAGTTAAAGGTGTATGTCACCACAGCCTGGTCTGTAAGGCTGATCAGTGTGGCTGTTTTACTCAATGATCTTCAGGCAAGCTTTATTTGTTAAAATACAAATGAAATATATCACTACATATCCTCTTGCCAAATCAGTACATAAACCTACTGTGACTAAAACGTATTTTGCATCCTGTTTATCAAATAGAAAAAAAGCTGATGGCTCTGTTTAGTATTTGTCTTTTTACTGTTAGACTCAAATCAGACGACTTTGGAAAGAAAATAACAACACTCTGAGAATAAGCTTTATTAGTTACTTTTCCAGGAAACAGATTCAGTAAATACAGCACTATATGAAGAGACTTTTGTTATTACACAAGTCTTTTAAGTGCTCTTTAATGATGTTGATCAGGAAAATCTTTCATTGGTGGAATTACTTCGCCAGTCTCCAAAATTGTATCACCCTGGGAAAAAACAAGTAAATGTTTAGTAAATTTTTTCATTATACATTTTGTTGTAAAAAATTTCAACATTTGTTTAATACAACAAATGTATTAAACATTTTACCCTTCATTAACTCAAAATTATGCCAGGTATGGTGGTGCACACCTTTAATCCCAGTATTCTAGAGGCAGAGGTAGGTAGATCTCTGTATGAAGCCAGGCTGGTCTATACAGCAAGTTCCAGAACAGACAAGACTATCTATAGGGACCCTATCTCAAAAAACCAACCAAACAAACAAAAATTTATTTTCCATTTTACTTAAAACATTTCAATTTGGGGGCTGGAGAGATGGCTGCAGTCAGGGCTAAGAGCACGGCTGCTCTTCCAGAGGACCCAGGTTCAATTCCCAGCAGCCACACGGCAGCTCACATGCCTGTGACTCCTGATCCAGGGGACCTGGTACCCTCATACAGACATACATGCAGGCAAAACACCAATGGACATAAAAATAAATATTTAAAAAACATTTCAATCTGAATGCTATATTATCATCTATACTGATATATATAAAGCTAAAAATAAATTATTATATTAGAACTTAAAAATTAAAAAGGTATTGACATAATAAAGTACATATTTAAACTGTACAATTTTAAATTTTGAAGTATGGATATACCTGTGAGACCCAGATAATAACACATAGCATTATAAGATTTAGTACCTATTCCTTCCATCTACTCTCAGCCTCCACCTCCAGTTTTCAGAAAGAGATTAAGCCTGGATAGTGCCCACTGTGCTCTGCTCCATGTGAGACACGGAGCAGCTATTATGCTCTGGCACTCATCTTAATAAGGACTGAGACAAGACAGACTGGAGAGGACAGCCTGACCGACACTAGTCTGTCACCTCAGGAGAGAGAAAACGAGTTCTGTTAAGCCAGAGACTTGCAACACTATCATGGCTTGTTCTAGTCTAAATTAGATGGCCATTCTGCAGTTTCTCAAAACGGAAGATTCTGGAAGTGGTCAACAACATGGAAACAGGAAAGAACCACTGTAGCAAAGAAAAAAAAAAAAAAAGCAACAAACCCTCTGATAAGGTCAGGGCCAGGCCTTAGCCTTTGTCAATGAATGGCAAAATAAGCACACAATTAGATAAATAACCAGGCAAACAAGAATAAATACTAATTAGTCAACTGACAACACCAGTAAGTGCATGTCCTGTTTTGAGTCTACCTGGGGTCTGACACACATCCATTACATGTACGTAATTAACATAAGTTTCCTGTTATTTCCTGAAGCACATTTCCCATAGGGACAATGAGCCAATTCTGATGGCTCTCCCTAACAGTCTCTTGCTGCATTTGGTAATAGACCATGGTCACATATGCTACTTAATGGAAGTTTCTGAATTTACAGTTATGGCGGTTCACTCATTACGTGTAAGCAGAGACAGACACTATATTTCAGCATACTAAACAATAGCTTCTCCAACAACCAACTGATAAAAATACCAATTGATTGTATATAATATATATAGGGTGGATATACCTATGAGATCATTGTCACAATCAAGAAAATACTTATCATTACAAGATTTAGTACTTTATTCCAAAATACTAAATTTTTGTTTTTGAGATAGGAACTCATTATATAGCCCTGGCTGTACAGAAACACACTATGTAGGACAAGCTGGCTTCCAACTCACAGAGATCCTACCGCCACAGCAGAGGAGTTCTGGAGTTAAAGGTGTGTACCAACACACCCAATTTAATTTAAATTTGAATTAACAAAAGGTACCGCTTCAGGCTTGTGCTCTAGTCCTTTACCCAAGAAAGGCTGGGGGTAGGGGGGGTTCCTTCTGCTCTAGGGCAGTCAGGTCATAAAACAAGGTTAAGAAATACAGTGTCCTTTAAGGAAATGCTCAACATCCTTAGCCATCAGAGAAATGCAAATCAAAACAACTCTGAGATTCCATCTTACACCAGTAAGAATGGCCAAGATCAAAAGCACTGATGACAACTTATGCTGGAGAGGTTGTGGGGAAAAGGGAACACTCCTGTATTGCTGGTGGGAATGCAAGCTGGTACAACCCCTTTGGATATCAGTGTGGCAATTACTCAGAAAATAATGAAGCAACCTTCCTCAAGACCCAGTAATGCCACTTTTGGGTATATATCCAAAGGATGCTCAATCATGCCACAAGGACATGTGCTCAACTATGTTCACAGCAGCATTGTTTGTCATTGCCAGAACCTGGAAACCATCTAAATGCCCCTTGACCGAAGAATGGATAAGGAAAATGTATACAATGGAAAATTTACACAATGGAGTACTACACAGCAGAAAAAAAATAACGACAGTTTGAATTTTGCAGGAAAATGGATGGAGCTAGAAAACATTATTTTGAGTGAGGTAACCAAGACACAGAAAGACAATTATCACATGTACTCACTCATAGGTGGTTTCTAAACATAAAGCAAAAGCCGGGCGGTGGTGGCGCACGCCTTTAATCCCAGCACTCGGGAGGCAGAGGCAGGCGGATCTCTGTGAGTTCGAGACCAGCCTGGTCTACAAGAGCTAGTTCCAGGACAGGCTCTAAAGCTGCAGAGAAACCCTGTCTCAAAAAAAACCAAATAAATAAATAAATAAACAAACATAAAGCAAAGAAAGCCAGCCTACAAACCACAATCCCAGAGAACTTAGACAACAATGAGGACACTAAGACAGACTTACACATATATATAATCTACATGGGAAGTAGAAAGTAGAAAAAGACAAGGTCTCCTGAGTAAATTGGGAGCATGGGGACCTTGGGAAAGGGTTGGAGGGGGGAGGAGAGAGGCAGGGAGGGGAGCAGAGAAAAATGTAGAGCTCAATCAATATCAATAAAAAAATTAAAAAAAGAAACACAGTGACCACTCCTCATTTTCAAATTCAGTTGCTACTTCATACTATCCTTTTTCCTCCTCCAATAATGCACAAACACACTTAAGCTGACAGTAAGAAAGGGTCATTTTATCCCAATGAACCTGACAATCACGTCTAGAATGGGAGGGGATAATGTACAAGTGAGAAACTGGAGTTTTGAGACTTACTGGGAATATCCTGGGCTTCGTGTCAACGATGCCATATGGTTTTGTCTGCAATAAAAACAATTCTGTGTAAATTAGAGTGTTAGAATTTCTTATGAAAAACATGTTAGATGTTATCCCAATTTTTTACTTGAGCCCCAAATTTCCCTAGAATTCTGGCCCACATTACTGTTAATAATAATTCAACATCTCTGCTTATGTCACTAGGCATCTCAAAGTTCATCACATCCACAACTGAATTTTTCCTTGCTCCACAATTGCTGTTCCACGTGTTCCCTGTCTTGGCTAATGGCACCTGTATTCCCTCAGTGCTAAAAGCCAGAAGCCTTAACTCCCCAGCAAATCCTGCTGGAACCACCTTAAAAATATACCTTGCATCCAAATGATTCTCCTCAGCTAACAGGACCTCCCTTGCCCACGCTTCTTGATGTTTTTGCCAGGACTGCTCCAAGGGCACCTACTGGCCACCTGGCTTCTCCTAACGCCCCAACAACACAGCCAGCACGACCCTTTCAACATGTATCACATCTTAGCTCAAAGTTTCACAATCCTTAGAGAAGAAGATGGAGTATTTGCTGTGACCTCTAAACCCTCCATGATCTCACCCCTGGCTAATTACCACTCCCTCCCTCAGTGCACCTTAGTCACGAAGGCTCCTAAGCTATTAGGCACATCGATAAAGCCCCAGGGCTTTCGTGCTCATTGATTCCTTTACCTGAAATGCACTCCTGGCTATCTGCTTTTCCCCCCACCTCATTCCAGTGAAGTCCCTTTTAGTGTTACTTCCACAGAAAAGCCCAATTAGAACAGCAGCTCCTCGTCTTTATTCCTCTACCCTGCTCGATTTCTCTTGTAAAGAACTGATCGCCTCTTATGACCATACATGCCTCATAATCAGGTGCTTATTGCCAGTATCCAAGACTAGAATAAGCATTTCATGAGGCAGGGATACAATCTGCTGTTTATATGGCTATAACCCCTATTTACACTGCTTTGCATAAAAGAGGTGCTTAATATATAAATGCAGAACAAGTAAGTTCATAAAGCATGTATGTCTGTCTGCACAAGACACCATACCAAAATATTTGAAAGACTATTGGCTTGACAAGTGGAGAAAGACTGTGAGAGAAACTCAGACTATGATACGAGAAAATAAAATGTTTTTATTAGATGAACTGTAGCCAGGGTCAGAGAGGAGACTCCAGGTAAATAACACAGGCCTGGCAACCTGAGTTCCATCTCTAGAACCCACATGAAGATAAAAGGAGAAAACCAACTCCACAAAGTTGTTCTTTATCTCCACAAACATATAGGACAGCTGTACCCCCACCCACACATTAACAATACATACTTAAAATTTTTATTCTAAAAAGAACTGTGGCCAAAGTCAAGAAGATATTAAATGTCTTCAGAGAGATGTAGAATTCAGTTCTGAAACAAGTGTTATTACAATGAAGCTGCAGGCTTTACCTGTATAAACCAGGAGAAAGAATAAAAGGTAAGTGGTCCCAGACCCCACCAAACAATAATGTCGAAATATGTCCACTAATGGCTAAGAAAGAATGAATCCCTAAAAGAAGAAACCATATTAATGTCTCTTTTTGTTAACCTAATACTGTAGCTTATTAAATATGCTTCTTCTAGAGGACAAATGTCTTTTCAATCCTAAGACAACTGGACCATAGAGATGATAAAGGAAACCACACTCAGTCTACATAGGTAAATGCCAATTTCTCAAAGTTGGGATAGGGCTGGAGACAGGCTTAGATGTGAAGACTGCATACTGCTGCTCCAGAGGACAAGAGTTCAGTTCCCAGTTACCCACAATTCTTGGCTCACAGTTGCCTATAACTCCAGTTCCAGGGAGATCTGACTCCTCTGGCTTCCACTCATCCGTACTCACGTGTACACACCACGCAGAGATACACACAGACACGCACACACATGTACGCACAAGCACACACACATGGATAATAAACCTTTAAAGATGTAAGTAAAGGTGTGTAGGGAGGGAAGTGGGTCTGGGAATAGTTGGGAAAGAGGTGAATATCATCAAAACACTTTGTAGTATGAAACTGTCAAAGAGCTAATAGAAAATAGGCAACTAAAAAGAAAAAAGGTGAGATGACCCGTGTTCTACTGTCAGAGTGTTTATAAGATAATCTGGCTACTTCTAAGTCTAACAGATGAGACTCAGGATTATAATGAAAATATATAATGGACAAACTTCTGATTTGAAGCTGAGAAGCATTGCTTCTTAGGGGCACCAGTATACCATATAAACGCCTACAATTAAGATTGAACAAATGAAGTTTATAAATGGGTCTAAAGTGCTTAGAGAACGTGATTACATCTTGTGAGTGGATTGTCTTAAGAGTTCAACTTCAGTTAGTTCCAAGGCTGTCAGGACACTTTTTTATCGGAGGTATGGCAGTTTAATTAAGACAAAAGTACATTTTAAAAATGTAACTAACGAACTAACTTCCAGGCGATACTCTGCGCAGAACACAACAGCCACTCTCGGCTGTGTCACACCTTCCCTGCCAGAAGACAGGGCTCTTCTCCAGCGACGAGACACGTAAGATGAGCAGTGGCACGGAAAGGCCCGTGGAGTTGCCCGTGAACACGGTTTTTCAAGCCCATCAGCACAGAAATGAAACCATTCTCTGACCTTTAGAGATATAAACTGTTAGTTCATTTATTGTTGCAGAAGGGTTTTCTGTGGTTTCCTAAATAAAAAACAACTCTATTCAATCCTGACTAACCCCTACTACCTTACTGCTGACAACATCAGAACAGGCCA